>NW_018397289.1:316208-316475 GCF_002168275.2 Theobroma umbraticum
AGTTTTTGATGATAATAAAACATTCCCATTTATCTATGTCTAACCTTTCCACTTAGTCGACGAAGAGACAGAGTTAGTCGACGAAGAGACAGAGTTAGTCGACTAAGAGCTTACTGCCAAAAACCGAGTTTAGAAACAGAAACGACTCAATTGACCAAGAGAGTTTGTTAGTCAACCAAGAGGGTACTGCCAAAAATGTTCAAAGATAGAGTTTATTGCAAGAAACTGAGTTCAAAAACAGAAACGACTTAGTCGACCAAGTGATAT
>NW_018397289.1:316507-316643 GCF_002168275.2 Theobroma umbraticum
GTTTGAATTGACGTTAAAAGATAAAATAACAGGCAGAATTGCTCCAAACTATTTCCAACGGTCAAAATCGGTCTGGGTGCCCGTAGAGTTGATTTTTCAAATATAAAAACACCTCTCAACAACCAAGAATTAGATT
>NW_018397289.1:316840-316976 GCF_002168275.2 Theobroma umbraticum
CTAACTAAGCCTGAAAAAGTTAGTTTTTGGGTTTTGGTTGATCCCGGGAAAAACTATTGTTGAAGGTTGTGGTTGAGCCTTCGAAAAACCATTGTTGAAGGTTGTGGCTGAGCCTATGAAAAGCCATTGTAAAAGT
>NW_018397289.1:317489-317600 GCF_002168275.2 Theobroma umbraticum
CTATTTTAATTAAAAACAAAGAAAATTTTGATCTAAAATCATTTATAAATTACATAATAAAGCGAATAATAAAGCTTTCGAAGGCATGAGTGACTATAAATAGACTTTTCT
>NW_018397289.1:317934-318063 GCF_002168275.2 Theobroma umbraticum
TTCTTGTCAATGGATGGCATCCACTTCATAGTTCCCAATGCAAACATCCAATTACGATTGATTTTAACTAAAATGGAAAAACATTTTAATTTCAAATGATTTATTAGATTATAAAACCATTTAAAGGGA
>NW_018397289.1:318249-318394 GCF_002168275.2 Theobroma umbraticum
AAGATTACGAAAATATTTAAAACGAGTAACTAGGCTTTCGACACCATAAGTGACCATGGAAGGACTTGTCCTATTAGTGAATGGTATTTGCTTCATGTTTTCCAAAGCAACCCAACCAATTATCAATAATTTTAAACAAAAATGA
>NW_018397289.1:318404-318513 GCF_002168275.2 Theobroma umbraticum
GATTGAATTCCAATTGAAAATTATTTATGAGATTGTAAAATCATTTAAAGCGACAGACAAGGCTTTCGAAGGTTTGAGTGACTATAAATAGACTTTTCTTCTCAATGGA
>NW_018397289.1:318613-318737 GCF_002168275.2 Theobroma umbraticum
AATAGAGCTCAAATCTTGTAAGAGCCAAAAAGTGCTATTCACCCCTCTCTAGCGCATTTACTTGGGACCAACAACAAGACTTTCAAAGGTACGAATGAATATAAATGGACTTTCCTTGTCAATG
>NW_018397289.1:318900-319010 GCF_002168275.2 Theobroma umbraticum
TAAATAGACTTTTCTTGTCAACAGATGGCATCCACTTCACATTACATAATGCAATAATCCAAATATGATTTATTTTCACTAAAAATGAAGAAGATTTTGATTTGAAATCA
>NW_018397289.1:319028-319149 GCF_002168275.2 Theobroma umbraticum
AAATGAAAAACATTTTAATTTCAAATGATTTATTAGATTATAAAACTATTTAAAAGGAGTAATAAGACTTTCGAAGGTATGAGTGACTATAAATGGACTATTCTTGTCAATTGATGGTATT
>NW_018397289.1:319403-319519 GCF_002168275.2 Theobroma umbraticum
GATTATAAAATCATTTAAAGTGACTGATAAGGCTTTCGAAGGTTTGAGTGACTAGAAATAGTCTTTTCTTCTCAATGGATGGCTTCTACTTCACGTTTCTCCATGTAAACATCCAA
>NW_018397289.1:319549-319688 GCF_002168275.2 Theobroma umbraticum
GATCTTGATTTAAAATCATTTATAAATTATAAAATTATTTAAAACGAGTAACAAAGGTTTCGATGATATAAGTTACTATAAACGAACTTTTCTTACTAATGGTGTTGGTGATCTAAATCATGTTAAGACAACTCATATG
>NW_018397289.1:319788-319928 GCF_002168275.2 Theobroma umbraticum
AAGGAGGACTCCACCAAAGAAAACAGACTTTAAGGTATGTCAAAAATTTCTCTTATGGTTTTTCTATATTAGTTTCAATTAAAGTAATCCATGGCTTAGGGGATTAAAATTATAATAATATTCCACTGCGTATGAGTTGT
>NW_018397289.1:320119-320230 GCF_002168275.2 Theobroma umbraticum
TTTATAAATGATTTTAAATCAAGATCTTGTTCATATTTAGTTAAAACAAATCATCATTGGATGTTTACATGGAGAAATGTGAAGTAGAAGCCATCCATTGAGAAGAAAAGT
>NW_018397289.1:320503-320644 GCF_002168275.2 Theobroma umbraticum
AACATAATTGGATGTTTGCATCAGGAAACTAAAAACGAATACCATCAAATGACAAGAATAGTCCATTTATAGTCACTCATACCTTCAAAAGCCTTATTACTCCCTTTAAATGGTTTTATAATCTAATAAATCATTTGAAAT
>NW_018397289.1:320854-320976 GCF_002168275.2 Theobroma umbraticum
ATAAATCATATTTGGATGTTTGCATTATGTAATGTGAAGTGGATGCCATCTGTTTATAAGAAAAGTCTATTTGTAGTCACTCATGCCTTCGAAAGCTTTATTATTCGCTTTACATAGTTTTG
>NW_018397289.1:320986-321092 GCF_002168275.2 Theobroma umbraticum
ATGATTTTAGATCAAAATTTTCTTTGTTTTTAATTAAAATAGATCATAAATGCATGATTGCATTTGAAAACGTTAAGCAAAAGCCATCCATTGATAAGGAAAGTCC
>NW_018397289.1:321448-321576 GCF_002168275.2 Theobroma umbraticum
TGATTATCCAACCAAGGATTTTCCAAATCAAATCACTATAAACGGTGAAATTTCAAAGCTTTCACCAAACTTTCACAATGGCTTTTCATAGGCTCAGCCACAACCTTCAACAATGGTTTTTCAAAGGC
>NW_018397289.1:321587-321757 GCF_002168275.2 Theobroma umbraticum
CTTCAACAATGGTTTTTCCTGGGATCAACCAAAACCCAAAAACTAACTTTTCCAAGCTTAGTTAGAACCTTTGCAGTTAATCTAGCTAACCCAAGCTTGATTAATCCCCTTAGAGCGTCTCGCACACTCTAAGCAATCAAGAAGAAAAGAAATAAAGAGGTACCTATGAT
>NW_018397289.1:321857-322021 GCF_002168275.2 Theobroma umbraticum
TTTATAAATTACAAAACTATGTAAAGCGAATAATAAAGCTTTCGAAGGCATGAGCAACTATAAATAGACTTTTTTTGTCAACAGATGGCATCCACTTCACATTACATAATGCAAACATCCAAATATGAATTATTTTCACTAAAAATGAAGAAGATTTTGATTTG
>NW_018397289.1:322031-322239 GCF_002168275.2 Theobroma umbraticum
TAAGAACATAAAAAAATTTCAAGTGAGTCAATAGGTTTTCGATGGCATGAATGACTATAAATAGACTTTTCTTATCAACGGATGGCATCCACTTCATAGTTCCCAATGCAAACATCTAATTATGATTGATTTTAACTAAAAATGAAAAACATTTTAATTTCAAATGATATATTAGATTATAAAACCATTTAAAGGGAGTAATAAGGCT
>NW_018397289.1:322375-322527 GCF_002168275.2 Theobroma umbraticum
TTTAACCAAAAGTGGAAAAGATTTCACTTTAAAATCATTTATAAGATTACGAAAGTATTTAAAACGAGTAACTAGGCTTTCGACGCCATAAGTGACTGTGGAAGGACTTTTCCTATTAGTGAATGGTATTTGCTTCATGTTTTCCAAAGCAA
>NW_018397289.1:322738-322851 GCF_002168275.2 Theobroma umbraticum
TTTAAAGCGACTGCAAGGCTTTCGAAGGTTTGAGTAACTATAAATAGACTTTTCTTCAAAATGGATGGCTTCTACTTCACGTTTCTCCATGTAAACATCCAATTATGATTTGT
>NW_018397289.1:323113-323287 GCF_002168275.2 Theobroma umbraticum
TGGAGTCCTCCTTGGTTTTTTTTTTAAATTTTGTACACCAACTAGGACTTATCAAACTATAGCAGCATAGTTGTCCTACCTTAAATGGTGATCCACACAGTGATTTGTAAAAATTTCTTCACTAAGAGTATGCGAATCCCTAAGCCGAAATTTGTGCTAGCAAACTCTCAACTT
>NW_018397289.1:323297-323419 GCF_002168275.2 Theobroma umbraticum
TTTGTTTCTCTTTTTTTGGCTATGACTCTATCTCAACAGATGAGAAAATAAAACATAAGTCTTCTATTTAGTGTTTTACAAGCACAAAATTGATTGGCTTGCAAGCCTTACATTAACAATCT
>NW_018397289.1:323519-324229 GCF_002168275.2 Theobroma umbraticum
ACTCAATTGACTAAGAAAGTTTGTTAGTCAACCAAGAGGGTACTGCTAGAAATGTTCAAAGGCAGAGTCTATTGCAAGAAACTGAGTTCAAACACAGAAACGACTTAGTCAACCAAGTGATATCGATTAGTCGACTAACTGCATTCTGTTTGACAGTTTGAATTGACGTTAAAAGACAAAATAACAGGCATAATTGCTCCAAAATGTTTCCAACGGTCAAAATCGGTCTGGGTGCCCGCAGAGTTGATTTTTCAAATATAAAAATACCTCTCAACAACCAAAAATTAGATTTGAAGGCTTCCAAGATCAAAAATTGCTCAAAAACCTCAAGAACACTCTGCATATTTTATGCACTTCACTCTAATCTTTGTAACAGAGTTAAGAACTTCATCTTGTACCATAAGATCAGGTTAGTGATCATAGGTACCTATTTATTTCTTTTCTTCTTGATTGCTTAGAGTGTGCGAGACACTCTAAGGGGATTAATCAAGCTTGGGTTAGCTTGATTAAGTGCAAAGGTTCTAACTAAGCTTAAAAAAGTTAGTTTCTGGGTTTTGGTTGATTCCGGGAAAAACCATTGTTGAAGGTTGTGGTTGAGCCTTTGAAAAACCATTGTTGAAGGTTGTGGCTGAGCCTATGAAAAGCCAATGTAAAAGTTTGGTGAAAGCTTGAAAATTTCACCGTTTATAGTGATTTGATTTGGAAAATCC
>NW_018397289.1:324365-324525 GCF_002168275.2 Theobroma umbraticum
ATAGAGCTCAAATCTTGTAAGAGCCAAAAAGTGCTATTCACCCCCCTTCTAGCATATTTACTTGGGACCAACAACAAGAGTTTCGAAGGTACGAGTGAATATAAACGGACTTTTCTTGTCAATGGATGGCTTTTGCTTAACGTTTTCAAATGCAATCATG
>NW_018397289.1:325106-325262 GCF_002168275.2 Theobroma umbraticum
CTTGTCAATTGATGGTATTCGTTTTTAGTTTCCTGATGCAAACATCCAATTATGCTCGATTTTAACCAAAAGTGGAAAAGATTTCACTTTAAAATCATTTAGAAGATTACGAAAATATTTAAAACGAGTAACTAGGCTTTCGACGCCATAAGTGAC
>NW_018397289.1:325362-325611 GCF_002168275.2 Theobroma umbraticum
AAAGGTTTTACATCCAAAGAGAATCAACATAAAGTATGAAATCTCCAAAAGTCAATTTACGGGGTTGAATCAAACATCTAGGAGTTGGAACATCAGATTTGATAAAACTATTAAAGAATATGATTTCATCGATAATCTAGATGATCCATGTGTTTACAAGGAGGTAAATGGACAAGCAGTTTTATTTTTAGTACCTTATGTTGATGATATACTACTTACAGGAAATGATTTGTCGATGCTACAGATTAT
>NW_018397289.1:326098-326248 GCF_002168275.2 Theobroma umbraticum
AAATTACAAAGTGGGTTTATATTTACCTTAAATAGCGGTGCTATCAGTTAGAAAATTTCCAAGCTAGCAACAACTTTAGATTTTAGAACCGAGGCTGAATGCATCGTTACGTCTGAGGTAGCGTAAGAGGGAGTTTAGATCATGAAGTTC
>NW_018397289.1:326258-326383 GCF_002168275.2 Theobroma umbraticum
TTGGTGTGGTTCCTAGCATTGTTGATTCTGTAACTTTATACTATGACAACAATGAAGCCATTGCGCAAGCAAATGAACTAGGTCTCATGAGCGATCCAAATATGTATTGCGGCTTTATCACTTGA
>NW_018397289.1:326393-326521 GCF_002168275.2 Theobroma umbraticum
CATTGGAAAAGGTGATATTAATATAGAGAGAGTACCCACAGAGGGTTACTTAGCTGACCTTCTCACTAAAGTTCTGTCCCAACAGAAACATGATCACCACTTGGAGGGCTTTGGTATTAGATACATGG
>NW_018397289.1:326621-326803 GCF_002168275.2 Theobroma umbraticum
CAATTGAATTAATTTATATTTACTACCAACATGTTGAGAACCTAATGGGACACACACCTATGATGAATTGTTGAAATTGATTTGAGTTCAATTGGATGTGATCTAATTGATTTTATAGAGACTCAATATAATTAAGTATTAAGCTAAATCAAATATGATTTGATGGAGTATTAAATAAAAGC
>NW_018397289.1:327241-327385 GCF_002168275.2 Theobroma umbraticum
AATTAAAGTGATCCATGGCTTAGGGGATTAAAATTATAATAATATTCCATTGCGTATGAGTTGTCTTTACATGATTTAGATCACCAACACCATTAGTAAGAAAAGTGAATTTATAATAACTTATATCATCGAAACCCTTGTTAC
>NW_018397289.1:327395-327535 GCF_002168275.2 Theobroma umbraticum
TAATTTTATAATTTATAAATGATTTTAAATCAAGATGTTGTTCGTATTTAGTTAAAACAAATCATAATTGGATGTTTACATGGAGAAAGGTGAAGTAGAAGCCATCCATTGAGAAGAAAAGTCTATTTATAGTCACTCAA
>NW_018397289.1:327545-327737 GCF_002168275.2 Theobroma umbraticum
GCCTTGTCAGTCGCTTTAAATGATTTTATAATCTCATAAATAATTTTCAATTAGAATTCAATCAAAATTTCTTTCATTTTTGTTTAAAATTATTGATAATTGGTTGTGTTTCTTTGGAAAACACGAAGCAAATACCATTCACTAATAGGAAAAGTCCTTCCATAGTCACTTATGGCATCGAAAGCCTAGTTA
>NW_018397289.1:327747-327816 GCF_002168275.2 Theobroma umbraticum
ATATTTTCGTAATCTTATAAACGATTTTAAAGTGAAATCTTTTCCACTTTTGGTTAAAATCGAACATAA
>NW_018397289.1:327826-328494 GCF_002168275.2 Theobroma umbraticum
GCATCAGGAAACTAAAAACGAATACCATCAATTGACAAGAATAGTCCATTTATAGTCACTCATACCTTCGAAAGCCTTATTACTCCCTTTAAATGGTTTTATAATCTAATAAATCATTTGAAATTAAAATGTTTTTCATTTTTAGTTAAAATCAATCATAATTGGATGTTTGCATTGGGAACTATGAAGTGGATGCCATCCATTGACAAGAAAAGTCTATTTATAGTCATTCATGCCATCGAAAGCCTATTGACTCACTTGAAATTTTTTTATGTTCTTATAAATGATTTCAAATCAAAATCTTCTTCATTTTTAGTGAAAATAAATCATATTTGGATGTTTGCATTATGTAATGTGAAGTGGATGCCATCTGTTGACAAGAAAAGTCTATTTATAGTCACTCATGCCTTCGAAAGCTTTATTATTCGCTTTACATAGTTTTGTAATTTATAAATGATTTTAGATCAAAATTTTCTTTGTTTTTAATTAAAATAGATCATAATTGCATGATTGCATTTGAAAACGTTAAGCAAAAGCCATCCATTGACAAGGAAAGTCCATTTATATTCACTCGTACCTTCGAAAGTCTTGTTGTTGGTCCCAAGTAAATGTGCTAGAGGGGGATGAATAACACTTTTTGGCTCTTACAAGATTTGAGCTCTATTTGT
>NW_018397289.1:328504-328622 GCF_002168275.2 Theobroma umbraticum
TTTAACTTCAATGATGGGAAGTTAAATGCAAGATAAGGAACAATTTAACAAGGAATGAAATCAAGAATAAAGCAGCAAATACAAAACACAAAGATTTATAGTGGTTCGGTCAAAGACC
>NW_018397289.1:328722-328907 GCF_002168275.2 Theobroma umbraticum
GAAAACGTTAAGCAAAAGCCATCCATTGACAAGAAAAGTCCATTTATATTCACTCATACCTTTGAAAGTCTTGTTGTTGGTCCCAAGTAAATGTGGTAGAAGGGGGGTGAATAGCACTTTTTGGCTCTTGCAAGATTTGAGCTCTATTTGTGGGGGGAAATTTTAACTTCAATGATAGGAAGTTA
>NW_018397289.1:328917-329026 GCF_002168275.2 Theobroma umbraticum
AAGGAACAATTTAACAAGGAATGAAAACAAGAATAAAGTAGCAAATACAAAACATAAAGATTTATAGTGGTTTAGTCAAAGACCTACATCCACTACCTTGATTATCCAA
>NW_018397289.1:329561-329744 GCF_002168275.2 Theobroma umbraticum
TTCAAATCTAATTCTTGGTTGTTGAAAGGTGTTTTTATACTTGAAAAATCAACTTTACTAGCACCCAGACCGATTCTGATTGTTGAAAACAGTTTGGGAGCAATTCTGCCTGTTATTTTGTCTTTTAATGTCAATTCAAACTGCCAAACAGAATGCACTTAGTCGACTAATCGATATCACTTG
>NW_018397289.1:329860-329976 GCF_002168275.2 Theobroma umbraticum
GTAAGCTCTTAGTCGACAAACTCTATCTCTTAGTCGACTAAGTGCTCCCTATTTCACTATTGTCTTGAACCCACTAGTTTCTGTTCTGAGTTTCATCCAACCAACTCCCTTGATTG
>NW_018397289.1:330113-330244 GCF_002168275.2 Theobroma umbraticum
CACACTCAAGTGGAAAGGTTAGACATAGATAAATGGGAATGTTTTATTATCATCGAAAACTAATGGAACTAACAGTCTTCCCTTTTTTTATGATGACAAAACATTCCTTGATTAAGTACACAATGTCTATT
>NW_018397289.1:330344-330503 GCF_002168275.2 Theobroma umbraticum
GGCATGAATGACTATAAATGGACTTTTCTTGTCAATGGATAGCATCCACTTCATAGTTCCCAATGCAAACATCCAATTATGATTGATTTTAACAAAAAATGAAAGACATTTTAATTTCAAATGATTTATTAGATTATAAAACCATTTAAAGGGAGTAAT
>NW_018397289.1:330635-330862 GCF_002168275.2 Theobroma umbraticum
ATTACGAAAATATTTAAAACGAGTAACTAGGCTTTCGATGCCATAAGTGACTATAGAAGGACTTTTCCTATTAGTGAATGGTATTTGCTTCATGTTTTCCAAAGTAACACAACCAATTATCAATAATTTTAAACAAAAATGAAAAAACTTTTGATTAAATTCCAATTGAAAATTATTTATGATATTATAAAATCATTTAAAGTGACTGATAAGGCTTTCGAAGGTTT
>NW_018397289.1:331255-331436 GCF_002168275.2 Theobroma umbraticum
CTTAAATGGTGATCCACACAGTGATTTGTCCAAATTTCTTCACTAAGAATATGTGAATCCCTAAGCCAAAATTTATGCTAGCAAACTCTCAACTTTGAGCTCCTTTTTGTTTCTCTTTTTTAGGCTATGACTATATCTCAACACATGAGAAAATAAAACATAAGTCTTCTATTTACAAGAG
>NW_018397289.1:331536-331713 GCF_002168275.2 Theobroma umbraticum
TCCACACAGTGATTTGTCAAAATTTCTTCACTAAGAGTATGTGAATCCCTAAGCGAAAATTTGTGCTAGCGAACGCTCAACTTTGAGCTCCTTTTTGTTTCTCTTTTTTTGGCTGTGACTCTGTCTCAACACATGAGAAAATAAAACATAAGTCTTCTATTTACAAGAGGTGGCTAA
>NW_018397289.1:331943-332124 GCF_002168275.2 Theobroma umbraticum
AATATAAATTAATTCAATTGACCACTCAAATGTCAAGAGAGTCAATATAATTTGTCTAACCTTTTAGTGTATATTATCTTAGTGTAATTCAATCCTTTCATCATATATCTCAGATAGATAGAAAGCTTGACTCAGTGTCTACTTTCTAACTTATACATATTAGTCCTACAACTTCTATATT
>NW_018397289.1:332257-332410 GCF_002168275.2 Theobroma umbraticum
CTGTTTAAGCATTTGGTCACCTCCAGACCCGTAGAGATGAAATTAAAGCATGACTATTCACATAGAAGATGACCTGGTATCATAAGTCTAAGGATTAGTTACATTACTAACACATGAGAGTATTTTCATAGACACTTGAGTGAAATACCAAAT
>NW_018397289.1:332420-332585 GCF_002168275.2 Theobroma umbraticum
TAGCAGGTCATGTTCAGTGAACTTGTTCCGTAACAAGCACCTATATACTGTCCCTAAGTATCTCACATACTTCAACGTAATAGATCAATTGCTTACTTCTAAAGTAAGGAAGCTTAGCATGAACCAGCCTTTGAGCATTGTTAATGTCCTTGTTCTTGACAATAC
>NW_018397289.1:332685-332814 GCF_002168275.2 Theobroma umbraticum
TAAAATCATTTATAAATTATAAAATTATTTAAAGCGAGTAACAAGGGTTTCGATAATATAAGTTACTATAAATGTACTTTTCTTACTAATGGTGTTGGTGATCTAAATCATGTTAAGACAACTCATATG
>NW_018397289.1:332830-332942 GCF_002168275.2 Theobroma umbraticum
TAATTTTAATCCCCTAAGCCATGGATCACTTTAATTGAAACTAATATAGAAAAAGTAGAAGAGAAATTTTTGACATACCTTAAAGTCTGTTTTCTTTGGTGGAGTCCTCCTT
>NW_018397289.1:333541-333753 GCF_002168275.2 Theobroma umbraticum
CTCAACATGTTGGTAGTAAATATAAATTAATTCAATTGACCACTCAAATGTCAACAGAGTCAATATAATTTGACTAACCATTTAGTGTATAGTATCTTAGTGTAATTCAATCCTTTCATCATGTATCTTAGATAGATAGAAATCCTGACTGAGTGTCTACCTTCTAACTTATACATATTAGTCCTACAACTTCTATATTGACTTATCAAGAT
>NW_018397289.1:333763-333894 GCF_002168275.2 Theobroma umbraticum
AAGGACTTTTAATTAATATAAGCTAAGAGCAAATGAGATATGTCCCCTTCATATCACTTGGGGTGATGAATTCTCTTTAGATTACTCATTCATATTCACATGTTTCATGCCATACTCAAAAGCACACTGTT
>NW_018397289.1:333915-334046 GCF_002168275.2 Theobroma umbraticum
ACCCGTAGAGATGAAATTAAAGCATGACAATTCACATACAAGATGACCTGGTATTATAAGTCTAAGTATTAGTTACATTACTGACACATGAGAGTATTTTCATAGACACTTGAGTGAAATGCCAAATGAAA
>NW_018397289.1:334146-334291 GCF_002168275.2 Theobroma umbraticum
AATTAATTCAATTGACCACTCAAATGTCAAGAGAGTCAATATAATTTGACTAACATTTTAGTGTATAGTATCTTAGTGTAATTCAATCCTTTCATCATATATCTTAGATAGATAGAAAGCCTAACTCAGTGTCTACTTTCTAACT
>NW_018397289.1:334301-334398 GCF_002168275.2 Theobroma umbraticum
AGTCCTACAACTTCTATATTGACGTATCAAGATTGCCTTAGCCAAGGACTTTTAATTAATATAAGCTAAGAGCAAATGCGATATGTCCCCTTCAAAT
>NW_018397289.1:334659-334821 GCF_002168275.2 Theobroma umbraticum
GTTTCATGCAATACTCAAAAGCACACTGTTTAAGCATTTGGTCACCTCCAGACCCGTAAAGATGAAATTAAAGCATGACAATTCACATACAAGATGACCTGATATCACAAGTCTAAGAATTAGTTACATTACTGACACATGAGAGTATTTTCATAGACACTT
>NW_018397289.1:335291-335482 GCF_002168275.2 Theobroma umbraticum
TACATTAACAATCTCCCACTAGCACTAAAACCAATCGCCCATGTATCTAATACCGAAGCCCTCCAAGTGGTGATAATGTGTCTGTTGGGATAGAACTTTAGTGAGAAGGTCAGCTAAGTAGCCCTCTGTGGGTACTTTCTTTATATTAATATCACCTTTTCCAATGATCTCTTTAATCAAGTGATAAAGCA
>NW_018397289.1:335582-335715 GCF_002168275.2 Theobroma umbraticum
TTAAGTACATTACGAATACTTTATATAATGTATGAGGTATTTCTTTATCCATGTATTTATTTATAAAGAGTTATAAGAAACTTACGTAGATAAAGTCCTTGGAATATAATGGCCTCGCAAAAAAATTATAAAG
>NW_018397289.1:335962-336099 GCF_002168275.2 Theobroma umbraticum
ATGCTAAGCCTCCTTACTTTAGAAGTAAGCAATTGATCTATTAGGTTGAAGTATATGAGATACTTAGGGATAGTATATAGGTGCTTGTTACGGAACAAGTTCACTGAGCATGACCCGCTATGAAAGTTTCATTTGGT
>NW_018397289.1:336109-336209 GCF_002168275.2 Theobroma umbraticum
ATCTCTACGGGTCTAGAGGTGACCAAATGCTTAAATAGTGTGCTTTTAAGTATGGCATGAAACATGTGAATATGAATGAGTAATCTAGAGAGAATTCATC
>NW_018397289.1:336219-336402 GCF_002168275.2 Theobroma umbraticum
ATTTGAAGGGGACATATCTCATTTGCCCTTAGCTTATATTAATTAAAAGACCTTGGCCAAGGCAATCTTGATAAGTCAATATAGATGTTATGGGACTAATATGTATAAGTTAGAAAGTACACACTGAGCCAGGCTTTCTATCTATCTGAGATATATGATGAAAGGATTGAATTACACTAAGAT
>NW_018397289.1:336710-336831 GCF_002168275.2 Theobroma umbraticum
ATTAGCCCAAGATATTTTATAATCCTTATTGGATATAAAATAGGTCAATTCACTCTATAAAGAATCTTTTAGCCACCTCTTGTAAATAGAAGACTTATGTTTTATTTTCTCATGTGTTGAG
>NW_018397289.1:337143-337261 GCF_002168275.2 Theobroma umbraticum
GGAGGACTCCACCAAAGAAACCAGACTTTAAGGTATGTCAAAAATTTCTCTTGTGGTTTTTCTGTATTAGTTTCAATTAAAGTGATCCATGGCTTAGGGGATTAAAATTATAATAATA
>NW_018397289.1:337754-337886 GCF_002168275.2 Theobroma umbraticum
CCTTCCATAGTCACTTATGGCGTCGAAAGCCTAGTTACTCGTTTTAAATATTTTTGTAATCATATAAACGATTTCAATGTGAAATCTTTTCCACTTTTGGTTAAAATCGAACATAATTGGATGTTTGCATCA
>NW_018397289.1:337955-338118 GCF_002168275.2 Theobroma umbraticum
CTCCCTTTAAATGGTTTTATAATCTAATAAATCATTTGAAATTAAAATGTTTTTTATTTTTGGTTAAAATCAATCATAATTGGATGTTTGCATTAGGAACTATGAAGTAGATGCCATCCATTGACAAGAAAAGTCCATTTATAGTCATTCATGCCATCGAAAG
>NW_018397289.1:338399-338510 GCF_002168275.2 Theobroma umbraticum
GTAATTTATAAATGATTTTAGATCAAAATTTTATTTGTTTTTAATTAAAATAGATCTTAATTGCATGATTGCATTTGAAAACGTTAAGCAAAAGCCATCAATTGACAAGGA
>NW_018397289.1:338529-338640 GCF_002168275.2 Theobroma umbraticum
CGTACCTTCGAAAGTCTTGTTGTTGGTCCCAAGTAAATGTGCTAGAGGGGGGGTTAGTAGCACTTTTTGGCTCTTACAAGATTTGAGCTCTATTTGTGGGGGGCAATTTTA
>NW_018397289.1:338740-338884 GCF_002168275.2 Theobroma umbraticum
GGATGCTAAGTGAAAGGAAAGTGGTAAGCTTTGTACTATGTTTTTAAACTTCCGGTTAGTTGAGTATTGTGCGAAAATGATGTGTGAATGTTGACATCTTGGTGGGTGGAACTTTGGAAGAACATTGAGGTTGCATGCAAGGTC
>NW_018397289.1:339135-339259 GCF_002168275.2 Theobroma umbraticum
TAAGATGGATTTGAATGAAAATTACTTGGAAAGGGGTAAAATAGGCACTTGGTGATATAATCAAGTAGCTGAGATACGCAATGTAAAGAATCACGCAAGTAAGAGATATAATCCCATTAGTAAA
>NW_018397289.1:339675-339928 GCF_002168275.2 Theobroma umbraticum
GTTTTCTTAAGTGCATTGTGGATAGCATGAGCTATTAGCCTCAATAGGCAATTTAAAATGGATTTACAATGATTTGTATATTTCTATTGTACAAAGCATAAGCTAGTAGAAACCAAATGAAGTTTGTCGATGCAAGTGTTTTTAAAGTGATTTGGATGTACCTATAGATAACCTATACATGTAAAGAGTTTTAGAAACCAGGAAACAAGCCTTTCACAATGAAGGCATCAAAATCTGTGCCTTGTATTCTTTT
>NW_018397289.1:340312-340471 GCF_002168275.2 Theobroma umbraticum
AAGGCCATGAATTGTTATATGTGGCTAGGCCACAACTGATATTCGCGATTACGACCGCTTGATTCTCTGATGTCGGCCAACATCGTGGAGACTGCCATGGTTGTTGGGATCTGGTGGAGCAGAGCTCTCAGATGTTATTATGTGAAAATGGGTCCATGG
>NW_018397289.1:340571-340701 GCF_002168275.2 Theobroma umbraticum
CGCAAGTAAGAGATATAATCCCATTAGTAAAAGTATGTCGAAAAGTATATGAATATGTAAGAATTGAATGGAAAAGAAAAATATCCTAGCATAATGTGAGTTATAAAATGATGATGAAAATATGGTTGAG
>NW_018397289.1:340886-341249 GCF_002168275.2 Theobroma umbraticum
ATTTTAAAATCTCCGCACTATATAAATTGATTGATTTATGTTAGTAAACGTTGACGGTTTTCTTAAGTGCATTATGGATAGCATGAGCTATTAGCCTCGATAGGTAATTTTAAAACAGATTTACATTGATTTGTATATTTCTATTGTGCAAAGCATGAGCTAGTAGAAACCAAATGAAGTTTGGGGATGCAAGTGTTTTTAAAGTGATTTGGATGTGCCTATAGATAAGCTATACATGTAAAGAGTTTTAAAAATCAGGAAACAAGCCTTTCACAATGAAGGCATCAAAATCTGTGCCTTGTATTCTTATGTATGATATGCATAGCTAATGCATTTGTTATTCGATTTTGAATGCAAGTTTTG
>NW_018397289.1:341444-341606 GCF_002168275.2 Theobroma umbraticum
GGTCAGTTGTCACTTCGGTTAAGCGTGACCCTTGTGCACAAGTGAGCTCTAGCTTGAGAACCTTTAGGTCACCGACGGGCTATTAGACGTGGCTGAGGCCATAGTCTATGATATACGTGGTAAGGCCATGAATTGTTATATGTGGCTAGGCCACAACTGATA
>NW_018397289.1:341706-341816 GCF_002168275.2 Theobroma umbraticum
TGAACTTTGTTTTTAAATGATTTAAAGCCAAAAATCTTGGACAACCTTTGAATTCGTTTCTAAAATGGTTTTGACAAACTGAGAACGTTGAGAGTAGGTAGGTTGTCACT
>NW_018397289.1:342172-342300 GCF_002168275.2 Theobroma umbraticum
ATGTTATTATGTGAAAATGGGTCCATGGGTGACTACGATTCTTACCTACTTGAAAGCCTTGTGAGTTTTCGACGCATACTCTTTTCCATGGTGGAGAGTTGAGATTTCTTTATAGCTCCCCTAGTTTG
>NW_018397289.1:342858-342983 GCF_002168275.2 Theobroma umbraticum
ATTCATCGATATTTTTAGCCCACCGCGGATAGGTAAAGGCATCTCATAGCACTTCATTCCAAGTCACTCTGTTGCTAGAGGTCGAATTTGCATGGAGTAATTTGTTACGGGATTAGACACTAGTG
>NW_018397289.1:343163-343320 GCF_002168275.2 Theobroma umbraticum
TTGGAAGCAAAATTGCTAAGTTTACCTTGATGAAATCTAGAAGAGTGAACAAGGTATGGGTTTCTTCAATATGTTAGAAGCCTATTTAGTGGTTGATTCTACGAAAACTTGGATAGTAGATTCTAGAGCCACTAACCATGTTTGTAATTCTTTATAG
>NW_018397289.1:343757-343896 GCF_002168275.2 Theobroma umbraticum
AAAGTCTGTGCTTAATTTAATTCCTAGTAAGACTAGGACTTCTAAATTGGCACAAGACTTGTAATGAGATTAGGACATCAAATTTTTTAGATTAATATCTTCCAAGGTTGAGTTACATTATTTCCAAATGACATATAAG
>NW_018397289.1:344059-344238 GCF_002168275.2 Theobroma umbraticum
AATGTGTTTGGATGGTTATGGTTGAATCTATTTGGTATTTATTTTATAAATAGGAAGTGTGTGCCTTGCCTTTCATTTATTTTATTCAAGAGTTGTAAAATTCTCTTCTCACCTTACTCCCTTCCAATGTAACTTGAGGTTTCTTTACATATATGTAATTAGAATTCATAGGATTACAT
>NW_018397289.1:344338-344451 GCF_002168275.2 Theobroma umbraticum
AACGTCATGATCTAAACTCCCTCTTACGCTACCTCAGATGTAACGATGCATTCAGCCTTAGTTGTAAAATCTAAAGTTGTTGCTAGCTTGGAAATTTTCTAGCTGATAGCACC
>NW_018397289.1:344805-345007 GCF_002168275.2 Theobroma umbraticum
ATGTGACATAGGGAAATGTCTCTTTTTGGACTCGGTCATGCTAAACTTCTTTAGCGCATTTTCTATATAAGTGGATTGGGACAAACCTAGCAGCCTTTTTTATCTATCTCTATAGATCCTTATTCATAGAATATAGGCTGTTTCTCCTAAATCCTTCATGGATAATTGTTTAGACAATCAGATTTTGATAATCTGTAGCATC
>NW_018397289.1:345260-345387 GCF_002168275.2 Theobroma umbraticum
GTCTTTACATCCATCTGCCATATCTCATAATCATAATATGTAACAATAGCAAGCTAAATCCTACTGGATTTAATCATGGCTACCAGTGAGAAGGTTTCCTCATAATCGATTCCTTCAACATGGTTGT
>NW_018397289.1:345397-345665 GCF_002168275.2 Theobroma umbraticum
AACCAACCTAGCCTTGTACATTTGTGCATTACCATCCATGTAAGTCTTTCTCTTAAAGTCCCATTTGCATCCTATGGGTTTTACCTTTTCAAGTGTATCTACCAAAGTCCATGCTTGGTTGACATGCATGGTATTATTCCCGAATTTCTTGGCCTTAAGCCATTTATTAGAATCAATATAAGATATTGCTTCCTTATAAGTAGTAGGCTCTTTGTCAATTGGAAGAGCATCTCTTTCCATCATAAATCTATATCTCTCTGAAATTTAT
>NW_018397289.1:345956-346075 GCF_002168275.2 Theobroma umbraticum
TATCCTACAATTTGTTTAGGATACCCTACAAACTTGCATTTGTCTAATCTAGCTATAAGCTTATAAAATGATGCATGTTTCACATAAGCCGTACATTCCTAAATCCTTATATAAGACGA
>NW_018397289.1:346513-346810 GCF_002168275.2 Theobroma umbraticum
CTCCTCTGGCTAGTGTGTTTAAGGGTCCACATACATTCAAATGTATTAGCCCTACGAGCGCACTTGCTTTCTTAGCCTTTCCACTAAAAAAAGTATTAGCCATCTCACCAAAGAGACAACATTCTCAAGTTCCATATGATTCATAATCAAAAGGATCTAGATACCCTTATTTATATAACTTGGCTATCATTCTCTCATTGATATGACAAAGTCAACAATGTCAGATGTAGGTTTGATTTGGGCTATCTTTTCTAGCTTTCTTGACATCTATATTGAGCATTGGGCTATCAAGATCCA
>NW_018397289.1:346910-347018 GCF_002168275.2 Theobroma umbraticum
ATCTAGATACCCTTGTTTATATAACTTGGCTATCTTTCTCTCATTGATATGACCAAGTCAACAATGTCAAATGTAGGTTTGATTTGGGTTATCTTTTCTAGCTTTCTT
>NW_018397289.1:347028-347187 GCF_002168275.2 Theobroma umbraticum
TTGAGCATTGGGCTATCAAGATCCATAACATAAAGTCTTACATGACATTTTGTGGATCCATAAAATATATCATTTAAAATGATAATGCAACAATTTCCTTTCATGCTAAATTCAAAATCATCATTCTTAGCTAGGTATGAAACTGAAATGATGTTTCTA
>NW_018397289.1:347389-347500 GCF_002168275.2 Theobroma umbraticum
CTACTATCCCTTAAAGCTCTTATGTCAATACATCAATGCAATCCACATCCTGAACCTGTTATCCAAGATTAAGGATTGACAGTAGAAAAATTAAGCTTAATCATATTTAAA
>NW_018397289.1:347766-347894 GCF_002168275.2 Theobroma umbraticum
CATTAATTGTTTGTAATAATAGCCCTCACTATTTTATGAAAATCTCTACTAAGTATTTTTAGAGGGTTGGAACACTTTTCGAATTATTGCAACCTTGAATGACTCAACAAATCACAACAAGCCTAATT
>NW_018397289.1:347919-348071 GCF_002168275.2 Theobroma umbraticum
GCATCTACATGCAACTCCTAGATCAATTACGTGACAACTCATTGTCTAAATGCACCATATGTGTTTTGCATAACCCTGCCTCTAAGACCACGTGGTCAAGTGTGACACGTCTGAACCACACAGTTTTAGTTGAGTAAGACCCACCAATAACT
>NW_018397289.1:348081-348231 GCF_002168275.2 Theobroma umbraticum
CATGTAAAAGTTTAACCTAGAGTGACTCAACAAGTCTCTAATTAAAAAGGTAGTTTAGTTATCTTGTTATATGGTGGAAGGCAACTAAATCATGTCAAGCATGTGACTCAATATTTTAATGAGGGATTTTTGTTGTTGCTTTTATCTTGT
>NW_018397289.1:348980-349153 GCF_002168275.2 Theobroma umbraticum
AGATCTTATATGTCATTTGGCAATAATGTAACTCAACCTTGGAAGATATTAATCCAAATAATTTGATGTCCTAATCTCATTACAAGTCCTGTGCTAATTTAGAAGTCCTAGTCCTACTGGGAATTAAATTAAGCACAGACTTTGTAATCCTAAACGTTTTAGTATTATGAATT
>NW_018397289.1:349471-349639 GCF_002168275.2 Theobroma umbraticum
CATCTTTATCCGAAACTACCCTTTACTCAATTTTCTGCTTTGTTGAAACCCCTTATAAAGAATTATAAACATGGTTAGTGGCTCTAGAATCTACTATCAAAGTATTGGTAGAACCAACCACTAAATAGGCTTCTAACATATTGAAAAAACCCATACCTTGTTCACTCT
>NW_018397289.1:349651-349896 GCF_002168275.2 Theobroma umbraticum
CAAGGTAAACCTAGCAATTTTGCTTCCAACGTCCTTTCACACCATAATGAAAACGTTTGTAACAACTGCTCCTTAATCACTACCGACGTCCGAGTCTTGCAAGAGAACCCGCCAAGTCTTGAACAAGCTTTACTTAAAATGTTAGTCATCACTCACATTCATACCATCATTCTACGAAATTATTTCGATCGATAAACTCTATGTGAAAAAAAATCGAACAATACTTGTATAAACTGAGTAAACCT
>NW_018397289.1:350000-350105 GCF_002168275.2 Theobroma umbraticum
AATCCCGTAACAAATTACTCTATGCAAACTCGACCTCTAGCAACAAAGTGACTCGGAATAAAGTGCTATGAGATGCCTTTGCCTATCCGCGGTGGGCTAAAAATA
>NW_018397289.1:350115-350235 GCF_002168275.2 Theobroma umbraticum
ATGGTAAACAAGCATAAGGCAGATAAGTTGAATAATAAAATCGAAATATAAAACCATAGACTTCAAAAACCAAATCATAAGTAAGATATTTGTGCCTTGTAAAAATAATGACGCAAATCA
>NW_018397289.1:350335-350518 GCF_002168275.2 Theobroma umbraticum
GCATTAAGTTTGGTTTGTTGCTAGGAAGTGTGCAAATGGAAAAAGATTGTCGTAATGAATAACCAAAAGAGGAAGTATAACTAGATTAGTGGCAAAGTAATATCCTACCATTGTGAGGTGAGTAAGGGATGCCTATTTTAAAATCTCCGCACTATATAAATTGATTGATTTATGTTAGTAAAC
>NW_018397289.1:350818-350961 GCF_002168275.2 Theobroma umbraticum
AGACATCAAAATCTGTGCCTTGTATTCTTTTGTATGATATGCATAGCTAATGCACTTGTTATTCGATTTTGAATGCAAGTTTTGAGCTCCGGTTTCAGCCTGATTTGTACATAAATATTTACACCATGCGTTTTAATGTGAAA
>NW_018397289.1:351002-351118 GCF_002168275.2 Theobroma umbraticum
ACCCTTGTGCACAAGTGAGCTCTAGCTAGAGAACCTTTAGGTCATCGACGGGCTATTAGACGTGGCTGAGGCCATAGTCTGTGATATACATGGTAAGGCCATGAATTGTTATATGT
>NW_018397289.1:351717-352013 GCF_002168275.2 Theobroma umbraticum
ATTTTATTATTCAACTTATCTGCCTTATGCTTGTTTCCCATCTACGCCCTGCTCTTGGAGCCAATGATCACTGAGTCTGTGAGACTCACCCCCTTTATTTCCCTTTTGCAGATAGTGATCAGCCTAGCCTATATTCATCGATATTTTTAGCCCACCACGGATAGGTAAAGGCATCTCATAGCACTTTATTCTGAGTCACTCTGTTGCTAGAGGTCGAGTTTGCATAGAGTAATTTGTTACGAGATTAGACACTAGTGTCAATTCAAATGTACATATGGAGATTTTAAGTCTTCATG
>NW_018397289.1:352420-352634 GCF_002168275.2 Theobroma umbraticum
TATTTAGTGGTTGATTCTACCAATACTTGGATAGTAGATTCTAGAGCCACTAACAATGTTTGTAATTCTTTATAAGGGGTTTCAACAAAGGAGAAAATTGAGTAAAAGGTAGTTTCAGATAAAGATGGCAAATTTGGTTATGACCTAAATTTATACTCCTAATTGTAATTAAATATATCCTAAAGAGTTTAGAATTGCCCCAAATAAGATTCTA
>NW_018397289.1:352644-352758 GCF_002168275.2 Theobroma umbraticum
GGTATAGAAATAGGACTCTTAACCATAAAGATCTAATTTTAGTTGGACTATAATTGTAACAAAAAATTTAGAACAACAAGGATTAAATTTTCTAATAAATTTAAAAAGCCTGAT
>NW_018397289.1:352858-352968 GCF_002168275.2 Theobroma umbraticum
TCAACAAAGGAGAAAATTGAGTAAAGGGTAGTTTTGGATAAAGATGGCAAATTTGGTTATGACCTAAATTTATGCTCCTAATTGTAATGAAATATATCCTAAAGAGTTTA
>NW_018397289.1:352978-353162 GCF_002168275.2 Theobroma umbraticum
AAATAAGATTCTAAAATCAAATTGGTACAGAAATAGAACTCTTAACCATAAAGATCTAATTTTAGTTGGACTCTAATTGTAAAAAAAAAATAGAACAACAAGGATTAAATTTTCTAATAAATTTAAAAAGCCTTATTGGATTAGGATTCCTTGTGAATATTAAATTTCTAATATGATTAGGACA
>NW_018397289.1:353172-353270 GCF_002168275.2 Theobroma umbraticum
ATAAGGGTTAGATTTAAATTCATAATACTAAAACGTTTAGGATTACAAAGTGCGTGCTTAATTTAATTCCTAGTAGGACTAGGACTTCTAAATTGGCA
>NW_018397289.1:353280-353420 GCF_002168275.2 Theobroma umbraticum
AATGAGATTAGGACATCAAATTATTTAGATTAATATCTTCCAAGGTCGAGTTACATTATTGCCAAATGACATATAAGATCTTCAACTTGAATTAAACATAAGTTTTATATGTTCATTATATGATTATGAATGCATGAGAA
>NW_018397289.1:353442-353640 GCF_002168275.2 Theobroma umbraticum
TAATGTGTTTGCATGGTTATGGTTGAATCTATTTAGTATTTATTTTATAAATACGGAGTGTGTGCCTTGCCTTTCCTCTATTTTATTCATGAGTTGTAAAATTCTCTTCTCACCTTACTCCCTTCAAATGTAACTTAAGGTTTATTTACATATATGTAATTAGAATTCATAGGATTACATTAGGAAGAAAATTTTCTA
>NW_018397289.1:353786-353944 GCF_002168275.2 Theobroma umbraticum
CATCCTAGTAGTATGCATGTGATAGATTTATTTTATGCGATATTATAAATGTTAAGCATGCCAAATTCGATCAGACCTAAATATAAAAGCAACAACAAAAATCACTCATTAAAATATTGAGTCACATGCTTCACATGATTTAGTTGCCTTCCACCATA
>NW_018397289.1:354044-354202 GCF_002168275.2 Theobroma umbraticum
TCTGATCGAATTTGGCATGCGTAACATTTATAATATCGCATAAAATAAATCTATAACATGCATACTACTAGGATGATTATGGACTCTTATCTAGTCTAATTTCATTAAGCCGTCAAAAGAAATTAGTTGGTCAAATCCTAAGGGATTGCATACAAATG
>NW_018397289.1:354213-354324 GCF_002168275.2 Theobroma umbraticum
ATTACATATATGTAAAGAAACCTCAAGTTACATTTGAAGGGAGTAAGGTGAGAACAAAATTTTACAACTCTTGAATAAAATAGATGAAAGGCAAGGCACACACTCCCTATT
>NW_018397289.1:354443-354674 GCF_002168275.2 Theobroma umbraticum
CAACCATAACCATCCAAACACATTATAGTGGTCTAAGTCCATAATCATTCTCATCCATTCATAATCATATAATGAACATATAAAAATTATGTTTAATTCAAATTAAAGATCTTATATGTCATTTGGCAATAACGTAACTCAACCTTGGAAGATATTAATCTAAATAATTTGATGTCGTAATCTCATTACAAGTCCTGTGCCAATTTAGAAGTCCTAGTCCTACTAGGAATT
>NW_018397289.1:355088-355234 GCF_002168275.2 Theobroma umbraticum
TATCCAAGTTTTGGTAGAATCAACCACTAAATAGGCTTCTCACATATTGAAAAAACCCATACCTTGTTCACTCTTCTAGATTTCATCAAGGCAAACCTAGCAATTTTGCTTCCAACGTCCTTTCACACCATAATGAAAACATTTGT
>NW_018397289.1:355475-355630 GCF_002168275.2 Theobroma umbraticum
TTTACTTAAAACGTTAGTCATTCACTCACATTCATACCATCATTCTGCGAAATTTTTTCGATCTATAAACTCTATGTGAAAAAAAATCGAACAATACTTGTATAAATTGAGTAAACCTTTAATTCACATAATTGTACAAATGATACATCAAGACT
>NW_018397289.1:355640-355797 GCF_002168275.2 Theobroma umbraticum
ATATGTACATTTGAATTGACACTAGTGTCTAATCCCGTAACAAATTACTTTATGCAAATTCGACCTCTAGCAACAGAGTGACTTGGAATAAAGTGCTATGAGGTGCCTTTACCTATCCGCGGTGGGCTAAAAATATCGATGAATACAGGCTAGGTTG
>NW_018397289.1:356062-356274 GCF_002168275.2 Theobroma umbraticum
ATGGTGCCAAAACAACGTTATGAAACTGAGTTCAAATATCAAAAACATTGCTTGTCATACAAATATGAATAACAATATAAAGTATGCACCCTCCCAAAATATGTGGCACGTAAAGAAATCAAGTGTACGGCCACGTAAAGCATCTCATGTTCATCAAATAAAGAAATCTCAACTCTCCACCATGCAAAAGAGTATGCATCGAAAACTCACAA
>NW_018397289.1:356339-356435 GCF_002168275.2 Theobroma umbraticum
TCCCCACAACCATGGCAGTCTCGACAATGTTGGCCGACATCAGAGAATCAAGCGGTCGCAATCGCGAACATCAGTTGTGGCCTAGCCACATATAAC
>NW_018397289.1:356445-356631 GCF_002168275.2 Theobroma umbraticum
CTTACCACGTATATCACAAACTATGGCTTTAGCCACGTCTAATAGCCCGTCGATGACCTAAAGGTTCTTTAGCTAGAGTTCACTTGTGCACAAGGGTCATGCTTAACCAAAGTGGCAACCGACCTACTCTCAACGCTCTCGGTTTGTCAAAACCGTTTTAGAAACCAATTCAAAGGTTGTCCAAGA
>NW_018397289.1:356648-356777 GCF_002168275.2 Theobroma umbraticum
TTTAAAAACAAAGTTCAACAACTTTTCGAATTATGCTTTCACATTAAAACGCATATCATACAAAAGAATACAAGCCACAGATTTTGATGCCTTCATTGTGAAAGGCTTGTTTCCCGATTTCTAAAACTC
>NW_018397289.1:356950-357143 GCF_002168275.2 Theobroma umbraticum
CATTTGGTTTCTACCAGCTCATGCTTTGCACAATAGAAATATACAAATCATTGTCAATCCATTTTAAAATTGCCTATCGGGTGCAATCCTTTTAACTTATTTTTCTCTCTTTTCCTTTCTAATAATCGACTCTCAAGTTTCTCTAAAATCCTTCTCACTTTTCTCTTTGACTTTTGGAACTTAACATTATATA
>NW_018397289.1:357438-357550 GCF_002168275.2 Theobroma umbraticum
ATGTAATAATGAATTTTACATGCATATTTTATTATCTTACATAATCTAACTTCCCATTGTTAGTTAATATCCACTTAGCTTCAAATATGGTAATTGCAAAAAAGTCCTCAAC
>NW_018397289.1:357651-357734 GCF_002168275.2 Theobroma umbraticum
TTTTTACACTTCACCAAAATATCACCATAATATTTAATTATATGCTTACCCACTTATCTTCTATTTAATAAAGGCACGTGGGC
>NW_018397289.1:357744-357844 GCF_002168275.2 Theobroma umbraticum
TTATTTTAAAATTTTTAACTTATCTTGTCAGGACCCAAGATGTCTTACTTTATCCTAGTTCACTTCTGAATCACCTTTGGATTTTAATAATTCATTCTCG
>NW_018397289.1:357996-358161 GCF_002168275.2 Theobroma umbraticum
ACGTAGATTTACATCCATCAACCCTCCGTCTTGTCGATGAGATTGTGTTGGCTCTTATACAAGGATACGGGGGGTTACAACATTTTCTTTTGGTGTTGTCTTGTAAAGCAATCTTTTTCTTCATGGGCTTTTTCTTTGCTCCCATTGAGCCTTTGGAAGTCTTTT
>NW_018397289.1:358261-358399 GCF_002168275.2 Theobroma umbraticum
TTAGCTCCAACACTAAGCCCGATGGTAAAATAAAATCAAAAGTCCTAATGGCTATTACTCCAGTTTTTGCACCATTGTCCACTTTGAGGACTGCCTCATTTTTACCAAGCCTTCTACTATCCCTTAAAGCTCTTATGT
>NW_018397289.1:358735-358861 GCF_002168275.2 Theobroma umbraticum
TCACTATTATATGAAAATCTCTACTAAGTATTTTTAGAGGGCTGGAACCCTTTTTGAATTATTGCTACCTTCAATGACTCAACAAATCACAACAAGCCTAATTGGGTAGATAACATAGCTTATGAA
>NW_018397289.1:359324-359522 GCF_002168275.2 Theobroma umbraticum
TCTTATCTAGTCTAATTTCCTTAAGCCGTCAAAAGAAATTAGTTGGTCAAATCCCAAGGGATTGCATACAAATGTCACCATATCTTGTAGTCTTGTAATTTTCATGTCTCTTTGGCACCTTTTCCCTTCATTCTTGGAATTAGAAAATTTTCTTTCTAATGTAATCCTATGAATTCTAATTACATATATGTAAAGAAA
>NW_018397289.1:359902-360082 GCF_002168275.2 Theobroma umbraticum
CCTAATCCAATCAGGCTTTTTAAATTTATTAGAAAATTTAATCTTTGTTGCTCTAAATTTTTTTTTTACAATTATTGTCCAACTAAAATTAGATCTTTATGGTTAAGAGTCCTATTTCTGTACCAATTGATTTTAGAATCTTATTTGGGGCAATTCTAAACTCTTTAGGATATATTTCAT
>NW_018397289.1:360193-360479 GCF_002168275.2 Theobroma umbraticum
GAATCTACTATCCAAGTATTGGTAGAATCAACCACTAAATAGGCTTCTAACATACTGAAAAAACCCATACCTTGTTCACTCTTCTAGATTGCATCAAGGTAAACCTAGCAATTTTGCTTCCAACGTCCTTTCACGCCAAGTCCTGAACAAGCTTTACTTAAAACGTTAGTCATTTATTCACATTCATACCATCATTCTGCGAAATTATTTCGATCTATAAACTCTATGCGAGAAAAAATCGAACAATACTTGTATAAACTGAGTAAACCTTTAATTCACATAATTG
>NW_018397289.1:360560-360804 GCF_002168275.2 Theobroma umbraticum
AACAAATTACTCTATGCAAACTCGACCTCTAGCAACAAAGTGACTCTGAATAAAGTGCTATGAGATGCCTTTACCTATCCATGGTGGGCTAAAAATATCGATGAATACAGGCTAGGATGATCACTATCTGCAAAAGGGAAATAAAAGGGGTGAGTCTCACAGACTCAGTGATCATCGGCTCCGTGAGCAGGGCGCAGATGGGAAACAAGCATAAAGCAGAAAAGTTGAATAATAAAATCGAAAT
>NW_018397289.1:360814-360896 GCF_002168275.2 Theobroma umbraticum
AGACTTAAGAAACCAAATCATAAATAAGATATTTGTGCCATGATAAAATAATGACGCAAATCAAAATACAATATTTTCACTT
>NW_018397289.1:360996-361166 GCF_002168275.2 Theobroma umbraticum
TCATACCATCATTCTGTGAAATTATTTCGATCTATAAACTCTATGCGAAAAAAAATCGAACAATACTTATATAAACTGAGTAAACCTTTAATTCACATAATTGAACAAATGATACGTGAAGACTTAAAATCTCCATATGTACATTTGAATTGACACTAGTGTCTAATCCC
>NW_018397289.1:361289-361502 GCF_002168275.2 Theobroma umbraticum
TAAAGTGCTATGAGATGCCTTTACCTATTCGCGGTGGGCTAAAAATATCGATGAATACAGGCTAGGCTGATCATTATCTGTAAAAGGGAAATAAAGAGGGTAAGTCTCACAGACTAAGTGATCATCGGCTCCGTGAACAGGGCGTAGATGGGAAACAAACATAAGGCAGATAAGTTGAATAATAAAATCAAAATATCAAACCATAGACTTAAG
>NW_018397289.1:361945-362060 GCF_002168275.2 Theobroma umbraticum
ATGGACCCATTTTCACATAATAACATCCGAGAGCTCTGCTCCACCAGATCCCCAAAACCATGGCAATCTCGACGATGTTGGCTGACATCAGAGAATCAAGCTGTTGCAATCGGGA
>NW_018397289.1:362070-362205 GCF_002168275.2 Theobroma umbraticum
TGGCCTAGCCACATATAACAATTCATGGCCTTACCACGTATATTACAGACTATGGCCTCAGCCACGTCTAATAGCTAGTCGGTGACCTAAAGGTTCTCTAGCTAGAGCTCACTTGTGCACAAGGGTCATGCTTAA
>NW_018397289.1:362425-362534 GCF_002168275.2 Theobroma umbraticum
GCTTTCACATTAAAACACATGGTGTAAATATTTATGTACAAATCAGGCTGAAATTGAAGCCCAAAACTTGCATTCAAAATCAAATAACAAATGCATTAGCTATGCATAT
>NW_018397289.1:362544-362691 GCF_002168275.2 Theobroma umbraticum
AATACAAGGCACAGATTTTGATGCCTTCATTGTGAAAGGCTTGTTTCTAGATTTCTAAAACTCTTTACATGTATAGCTTATCTATAAGTACACCCAAATCACTTTAAAAACACTTGCATCCACAAACTTCATTTGGTTTCTACCAGC
>NW_018397289.1:363185-363333 GCF_002168275.2 Theobroma umbraticum
TTTACTAATGGGATTATATCTCTTACTTGCGTGATTCTTTACATTGCATATCCCAACTACTTGATTATAGCACCAAGTGCCTATTTTACCCCTTTCCAAGTAATTGTCATTCAAATCCATCTTATACTTTCATAACATTAACTACATA
>NW_018397289.1:363343-363459 GCF_002168275.2 Theobroma umbraticum
CAACAATCATTCCCAATTACTCAATTTTTTTTGCAAGTCACGTGCATCATCATTATCAATCCACTCTCATTGCATTATTTCTTAATCGACCACTTACATTATTTTTCTTTATAGTC
>NW_018397289.1:363559-363683 GCF_002168275.2 Theobroma umbraticum
AAATTATTTTTTGTCTTAATCTAGACAAGATAAAATATTTTTCTCTTAATTAAATGTAAGAGTTATCTTCAATTAAGATAATATTAAGAGGATTCTTGCAAATGAATCTAGATATCCATATTGA
>NW_018397289.1:364201-364365 GCF_002168275.2 Theobroma umbraticum
TGGTGTCCGAAAATAAGAATCTCAAAATAAAAAGTATGGCTTTTCTTACTTAATAGATTCTTATTATTTTTAGGATATGATTATGTTACTTGCAATAATAATGATGTGTATTTTCACTTGTGTAATTGGATTGCTTGCTTCCTTTATAAAAGAAATTTTTGAAA
>NW_018397289.1:364614-364746 GCF_002168275.2 Theobroma umbraticum
TCTTGATTTTTTTAATTTTTTCTTAGATTTATGTAACTAGGAAAAGCCATGTAAATTTAATATTACTTTATTTATTTGGTGCATCCATAGAGAAAGAAGTTCAAAGCCAAAAGAAAAAAGGTAATTAGGTAA
>NW_018397289.1:365354-365531 GCF_002168275.2 Theobroma umbraticum
TTTTTTTAACAAATTATATTTTTAAATATATGTTCCTAAAAATGTCCAAAATTTATTGTTTCTTTTTTGGAAAATTAATTTATTTTGGCCCTGGATTCAAAATTATTTTATTTTGGTATTAATTAATTGGACAAAAGAAAATTATTTTCCCAAATTGGGTTAAAATTAAAATTAAAA
>NW_018397289.1:365541-365676 GCF_002168275.2 Theobroma umbraticum
TAAATAGTCATAAAATTCAAAGGAGTGTTAAATGGATGTGATCCTAACAAGCAACGAAAGCAGGCAAGATTGAAGAGAATGCAAGTTGTAATTTTTTTATTTTTTATTTTTTTAGAATGGACAATAATGTGGCTT
>NW_018397289.1:365776-365902 GCF_002168275.2 Theobroma umbraticum
ATTAAAATTCTATTATTATAAATATATATTTTTTATCAAAATATATTTTTATTTAAAAAAAAAGAAGGAAATGGTGTGGTGTGCTACTGGGTAGCATAACCCTTTGTTGTGTGCTACCGAGCAGCA
>NW_018397289.1:365975-366133 GCF_002168275.2 Theobroma umbraticum
ACCCTTGGGCGGTTAGGCAGCAACCCATAAGTTAAGCTGGTTCCCTTAAAAAAAAATATTTTTTAATAAATTATTTTTTAAAATATATATTCTTAAAAATGTTTAAAATTTATTATTTCTTTTTTGGAAAATTAATTTATTTTAGCCCTGGATTCAAA
>NW_018397289.1:366654-366843 GCF_002168275.2 Theobroma umbraticum
GCCTACTTATCTCAAGGAAAACCACACATACATTATGTATTTTAGTTTAAAAGGGGTTTTATACTATGAGATACATAATTAATATAGGAAAATAAATCACATCTAGACAATATGGTAATAGGGAGTTAGTTATATACTTAAAGCGTTACGTTGGAAACATGACCAAGCCCATAATTTGATTAGGATATT
>NW_018397289.1:366853-367036 GCF_002168275.2 Theobroma umbraticum
ATCTAGAAAATAAGGTAAAAAGTCAATCAAAACCTTAAGTAGAAAAATATTGAGTGGGAGACGATACTAGTAATTCTAGAGTCCATGGTCTCAATTGTTGGGCCATTAGCATGTGAAACATGTCACTCTTACAAGCGGACATGAATCTAAATCATGACGGACTGGGTCTCCAAAAGGATAAAT
>NW_018397289.1:367178-367324 GCF_002168275.2 Theobroma umbraticum
TTAAAAGAATGAAACAATGGTTGTTACACTTAACATGAATTTACCATTAACCTAACTATAGTAGCTCTGTTAGTAAACTTCGTGAACCAAATAAGGCACTCCTTAACCATGTTAAGTATGAAGATGTTGGGCAACATAGTTAAGTG
>NW_018397289.1:367513-367649 GCF_002168275.2 Theobroma umbraticum
TGACTAGTATGCTTACATAATTTCAAAATGTACTTTCAAAAATGTATCTGCATCGCAAATATGAATCCATTTTTAATTTTGCTGAATAAATGCACTTTGAATGGTGATAACTACATTAAATGGAAAAGAAACCTTA
>NW_018397289.1:367659-367912 GCF_002168275.2 Theobroma umbraticum
TAATTATCACAAGATCACATGGGTTCTTTCTGACCATGAGCTTGAAGCAATAACTCTCCAATCAACTCCACAAGTTATTGAATATCACAAGAAGTGGGATGATGCAAATGACTTGGCTAAATTCTATATACTGGCCTACATGAACAGTATATTGCATAAGTGACAAGAAGGCATGGGTAATGTTGCTGACATAATGTTACACCTACATGAGATGTTTGGTACAAAAACAAGGTCTACTAAGGTGAAAGCAATC
>NW_018397289.1:368012-368156 GCF_002168275.2 Theobroma umbraticum
CATTACCCATGCCTTCTTGTTGCTTATGCAATATACTGTTCATATAGGCCAGTAGATAGCATATAGCCAAGTCATTTGCATCATCCCACTTCTTGTGACATTCAATATCTTGTGGAGTTGATTGGAGAGTTAGTGCTTCAAGCT
>NW_018397289.1:368166-368341 GCF_002168275.2 Theobroma umbraticum
TTTTCCATTTAATGTAGTTATCACCATTCAAAGTGCATTTGTTCAGTAAAATTAAAAATGGATTCATATTTGTGATGCAGATATATTTTTGAAAGTACATTTTGAAATTATGTAAGCATAATAGTCATTTATGGACTTTGAACATTTCATGATGCATGTATACATGATGATAATA
>NW_018397289.1:368838-368954 GCF_002168275.2 Theobroma umbraticum
ACAATGGAGACCATGGACTCTAGAATTACTAGCATCGTCTCCCACTCAATATTTCTATACTGAAGGTTTTGATTGACTTTTTACCTTATTTTCTAGATGAATATTTAGAATATCCT
>NW_018397289.1:369191-369332 GCF_002168275.2 Theobroma umbraticum
GCATACAAGTAATATCTAATATCATTTATATGGATACATATGAATATATATATAATAATAAGTCACATTATTGTCCATTCTAAAAACATAAAAAATAAAAAAATTACAACTTGTATTCTCTTCAATCTTGCCTGCTTTCGT
>NW_018397289.1:369547-369662 GCF_002168275.2 Theobroma umbraticum
CTGCTACCTTATGGTAGCATCCGTTGTTGCACTTGGCACTAGTAGCAGCACAACAGCACACAAGTGCTCTGTGTTGTCGAAAAACATAGAGCGGGAGGCTGTGTGCTGCTCTGTA
>NW_018397289.1:369672-369800 GCF_002168275.2 Theobroma umbraticum
AAGGGTTATGCTACCCAGTAGCACACCACACCCTTTCTTTCCTTTTTTTAAAATAAAAATATATTTTGAAAAATATATATATATTTATAATAATAAAATTTTAATATAAGAAAAACTCTTTTTTCACA
>NW_018397289.1:369989-370144 GCF_002168275.2 Theobroma umbraticum
TAAAGTAATATTAAAATTACATGGCTTTTCCTAGTTACATAAATCTAAGAAAAATTAAACAAAACAAGAAGGAAACATGGCGATGATAGGCCACCAAAACTTGGAATCATGCATCATAGCATACAACCATACATTGATCACATCAAGATTGTTAA
>NW_018397289.1:370244-370386 GCF_002168275.2 Theobroma umbraticum
CCCAAAGATATATTACTCTCGAGTAGGTAATAGTAATAAAAAACTCATGGACCCTTTTTCACGTAATAACATCAGAAAGCTCTGCTCCACCGGATCCACACAGACATGGTAGTCTCAACGATGTTGGCCGACATCGAAGAAA
>NW_018397289.1:370396-370490 GCF_002168275.2 Theobroma umbraticum
GCAATCGCGTATATCAATTATGGCCTAGCCACGTATAAACATCACAAACCATGGCCTCAGTCAAGTCTAACAGCTCGTCGATGACCCAAAGGTT
>NW_018397289.1:371345-371435 GCF_002168275.2 Theobroma umbraticum
ACAGAATCTTTTGAAATAGACACCCCCTACTCACCTTACAATAGCGGGATACTAAGTCGTTATTGATCCAGGTGTGTATCTAGCTAATTC
>NW_018397289.1:371445-371556 GCF_002168275.2 Theobroma umbraticum
TCACCCGTTGCTTCCTACAGCACGCCATTACGGCAAACTTTCCTTTCTCACACACTCCTTAGCAACAATTCAAATCCAATACACTTAATTGTACTCATACACGGTAGCATA
>NW_018397289.1:371656-371829 GCF_002168275.2 Theobroma umbraticum
CTCCATGAGCAGGGCGTAGATGGGAAACAAGCATAAGGCAGATAAGTTGAATAAGAAAATCGAAATATCAAACCATAGACTTAAGAAACTAAATCATAAGTAAGATATTTGTGCCTTGTAAAAATAATGACGCAAATCAAAATATAATATTTTCACTTGGCAAACGGTGCCAA
>NW_018397289.1:371839-372043 GCF_002168275.2 Theobroma umbraticum
CGAAACTGAGTTCAAATATCAAAAACATGGCTTGCCATACAAATATGAATAACAATATAAAGTATGCATGCTCTTAAAATATGTGACATGTAAAGAAATCAAGTGTACGGCCACGTAAAGATCTCATGTTCATCAAATAAGCACTGAAAACTTTTATTCAAACTAGGGGAGCTATAAAGAAATCCCAACTCTCCACCATGCAAA
>NW_018397289.1:372071-372191 GCF_002168275.2 Theobroma umbraticum
CTCGAGTAGGTAAGAATCGTAGTCACCCATGGACCCATTTTCACATAATAACATTCGAGAGCTCTACTCCACCAGATCCCCACAACCATGGCAGTCTCGACAATGTTGGCCGACATCAGA
>NW_018397289.1:372203-372402 GCF_002168275.2 Theobroma umbraticum
CGTAATCGCGAATATCAGTTGTGGCCTAGCCACATATAACAATTCATGGCCTTATCGGTGACCTAAAGGTTCTCTAGCTAGAGCTCACTTGTGCACAATGGTCACGCTTAACCGAAGTGACAACCGACCTACTCTCGATGCTCTTGGTTTGTCAAAACTGTTTTAGAAACCAATTCAAAGGTTGTCCAAGATTTTTGGC
>NW_018397289.1:372578-372711 GCF_002168275.2 Theobroma umbraticum
TTGTTTCCCGGTTTCTAAAACTCTTTACATGTATAGCTTATCTATAGGTACATCTAAATCACTTTAAAAAGACTTGCATCCACAAACTTCATTTGGTTTCTACCAGCTAATGCTTTGCACAATAGAAATATAC
>NW_018397289.1:372721-372924 GCF_002168275.2 Theobroma umbraticum
ATATAGTGCGGAGATTTTAAAATATGCACCCCCTACTCACCTCACAATGGTAGGATATTACTTCGCCACTAATTTAGTTATACTTCCTCTTTTGGTTATTCACTATGACAATCTTTTTCCATTTGCACACTTCCTAGCAACAAACCAATCTTAATGCACTTAGTTTTGGTCATTCTCATTTTCCTTTCTCAACCATATTTTCA
>NW_018397289.1:373024-373163 GCF_002168275.2 Theobroma umbraticum
CTAGATTTCATCAAGGTAAACCTAGCAATTTTGCTTCCAACATCCTTTCACTCCATAATGAAAGCATTTGTAACAACTGCTCCTTAATCGCTACCGACGTCCGAGTCTTGCAAGAGAACCCGCCAAGTCCTGAACAAGC
>NW_018397289.1:373430-373601 GCF_002168275.2 Theobroma umbraticum
ATCCCGTAACAAATTACTCTATGCAAACTCGACCTCTAGCAACAGAGTGACTCGAAATAAAGTGCTATGAGATGCCTTTGCCTATCCGTTGTGGGCTAAAAATATCGATGAATACAAGCTAGGCTGATCACTATCTGTAAAAGGGAAATAAAGGGGGTGAGTCTCACAGAC
>NW_018397289.1:373627-373772 GCF_002168275.2 Theobroma umbraticum
GGCGTAGATGGGAAACAAGCATAAGGCAGATAAGTTGAATAATAAAATCGAAATCTCAAACCATAGACTTATGAAACGAAATCATAAGTATGATATTTGTGCCTTGTAAAAATAATGACGCAAATCAAAATACAATATTTTCACT
>NW_018397289.1:373970-374303 GCF_002168275.2 Theobroma umbraticum
TAAAGCATCTCATGTTCATCAAATAAGCACTGAAAGCTTTTATTCAAACTAGGGAGCTATAAAGAAATCCCAACTCTCCACCATGCAAAAAAGTATGCGTTGAAAACTTGCAAGGCTCTCGAGTAGGTAAGAATCGTAGTCACCCATGGACCCATTTTCAGATAATAACATCCGAGAGCTCTACTCCACCAGTTCCCCACAACCATGGCAGTCTCGACGATGTTGGCCGACATCAGAGAATCAAGCGGTCGCAATCGCGAATATCAGTTGTGGCCTAGCCATATATAAAATTTCATGGCCTTACCACGTATATCACAGACTATGGCCTCAGCC
>NW_018397289.1:374313-374444 GCF_002168275.2 Theobroma umbraticum
GCCCGTCGGTGACCTAAAGGTTCTCTAGCTAGAGCTCACTTGAGCACAAGGGTCACGCTTAACCGAAGTGACAACCAACCTACTCTCGATGCTCTCGGTTTGTCAAAACTGTTTTAGAAACCAATTCAAAG
>NW_018397289.1:374933-375078 GCF_002168275.2 Theobroma umbraticum
ACTTCGCCACTAATCTAGTTATACTTCCTCTTTTGGTTATTCACTACGACAATCTTTTTCCATTTGCACATTTCCTAGCAATAAACCAAACTTAATGCACTTGGTTTTGGTCATTCTCATTTTCCTTTCTCAACCATATTTTCAT
>NW_018397289.1:375566-375708 GCF_002168275.2 Theobroma umbraticum
TATGATGATTTAGACCTTGCATGCAACCTCAATGTTCTTCCAAAGTTCCACCCATTAAGCTATCAACATTCACACATCCTTTTCGCAGAATACTCAACTAATCGGAAGTTTAAAAACATAGTACAAAGCTTACCACTTTCCT
>NW_018397289.1:375926-376135 GCF_002168275.2 Theobroma umbraticum
CTCTGGAGTGTTGGAGATTTCTTGGTTACTAGAATGGCACAAGGCTACAAATATGGAAGAGGAAATCTCACGGCGTTCTCCTGATCTAGTGCAACCGGAGCCTTTTTCTTCCTTTTTCTCTTTGTCTTCCATTTATTTCTTCCTCTCGGGTGGGATCCTTTCAACTTCCTTTTCTCTCTTTTCCTCTCTAATAACCGACCCCTCAAGTT
>NW_018397289.1:376145-376268 GCF_002168275.2 Theobroma umbraticum
ATTAGGCCAATCACATTTCATGCATAAGTTTTGCCTTTGTCTTCATTTGGCCAATCTCATAAGCCAATGAAAATTCATGCATCCTCCTTCCTTTTATTTTATTTGACCACTTTGTCATCCAAT
>NW_018397289.1:376570-376686 GCF_002168275.2 Theobroma umbraticum
ATGTAATAATGAATTTTACATGCATATTTTATTATCTTACATAATCTAACTTCCTTTGGTTAAGTTAATATCCACTTAGCTTCAAATATGGTAATTGCAAAAAAGTCCTCAACTTT
>NW_018397289.1:377217-377347 GCF_002168275.2 Theobroma umbraticum
CGATACAAGATTATTATTTAATTATCATTTTTTCGTGTATGGAATATTTTATTCTGAAATATTCCTTTCACCTATAACTGCTCTTACGCACGTAGATTTACATCCATCAACCCTCTGTCTCGTCGATGAG
>NW_018397289.1:377478-377640 GCF_002168275.2 Theobroma umbraticum
TTACCCTTGGATTTGGGCTTAGAAGTGGAAACTGCATGTGCTTCAAGCTTTTTTCTTCAAATCAAGAACCTCCTCCACATTTTGGAGATCATTCATTAGCCCAATTAAGGTGTAATCCCTAGTATGATGTTCATAATCCAATTTGAACTATGAAAATGATGA
>NW_018397289.1:377783-377938 GCF_002168275.2 Theobroma umbraticum
GGCTCCCCAGGTTTCTAATTAAGGTCCTTAAAAGCATTGATTGCTTTCACCTTAGTAGACCTTGATTTTGTACCAAACATCTCATGTAGGTGCAACATTACGTCAGCAACATTACCCATGCCTTCTTGTTGCTTATGCAATATACTGTTCATATA
>NW_018397289.1:378082-378213 GCF_002168275.2 Theobroma umbraticum
GATTGGAGAGTTAGTGCTTCAAGCTCATGGTCAGAAAGAACCCATGTGATCTTGGGATAATTAAGGGTGATATTAAAGTTTCTTTTCCATTTAATGTAGTTATCACCATTCAAAGTGCATTTGTTCAGCAA
>NW_018397289.1:378319-378464 GCF_002168275.2 Theobroma umbraticum
AATATATAAAACCTTATACATTATATTATTAGTTCGATGTTCATCTACCTTTCTATAATAAATTAACCGACTATGGGTCGTGATAATTTATTACCAAGCAAACTGGGACCCTCCCACTTAACTATGTTGCCCAACATCTTCATAC
>NW_018397289.1:378497-378635 GCF_002168275.2 Theobroma umbraticum
ACGAAGTTTACTAACAGAGCTACTATAGGTAGGTTAATGGTAAATTCATGTTAAATGTAACAACCATTGTTTCATTCTTTTAACCTCTTTACTTAGTGAGCCTTTATGGGAGGTCTCACATCATAATGCACCTAAAAG
>NW_018397289.1:379143-379288 GCF_002168275.2 Theobroma umbraticum
GTTTTCCTTGAGATAAGTAGGCACCTTAATTCTAGATGACATGTTTTCAAGCATCCAAGTAATATCTAATATCAGTTATATGGATACATATGAATATATATATATAATAAGCCACATTATTGTCCATTCTAAAAAAATAAAAAAT
>NW_018397289.1:379388-379470 GCF_002168275.2 Theobroma umbraticum
AGACACTTGTATCTATGTCTCCCTTTTCTCATTAGGCCACTTGATGCACCAATCTTTTAGCATACAAACAAGTTTAAGCCCA
>NW_018397289.1:379480-379584 GCF_002168275.2 Theobroma umbraticum
TTACTTCACATGATGGGGGCCCTACATGTTTCCCACTATCTTGCTCCTTCTTGCATGCCATCACTTTCATGTAATAATGAATTTTACATGCATATTTTATTGTC
>NW_018397289.1:379806-379969 GCF_002168275.2 Theobroma umbraticum
CCAATTTCCTTCTATCTTTCTTCCCTACATATATACAAAAAAAATATCAATTTTAACACTTCACCAAAATATCACCATAATATTTAATTATATGCTTACCCACTTATCCTCTATTTAATAAAGGCACGTGGGCCTTGCTTATGTCCTTTTTCTTCAAGATTCA
>NW_018397289.1:380112-380237 GCF_002168275.2 Theobroma umbraticum
TAATAAAATATTATTTTATTTTAAAATTTTTAACTTATCTCGTCGGGACCCAAGCTGTCTTACTTTATCCTAGTTCACTTCCGAATCACCTTTGGATTTTGATAATTCATTCTCGATACAAGATT
>NW_018397289.1:380735-380904 GCF_002168275.2 Theobroma umbraticum
CTAGTATGATGTTCATAATCCAATTTGAACTATGAAAATGATGAATTTAAGCTAAGAACGATCATTGATATTTGTGTTTCCGCTTCTATCTCAGCACCATTTAATTCTACCTCATTGAGACAAGATATCACTTGTAGCATGTAATCTCTAATTGGCTGCCCAGGTTTCT
>NW_018397289.1:381005-381150 GCF_002168275.2 Theobroma umbraticum
CAACATTATGTCAGCAACATTACCCATGCCTTTTTGTTGCTTATGCAATATACTATTCATATAGGCCAATATATAGCATTTAGCAAAGTCATTGCATCATCCCACTTCTTGTGATATTCAATATCTTGTGGAGTTGATTGGGGAG
>NW_018397289.1:381633-381746 GCF_002168275.2 Theobroma umbraticum
TAATTTACTACCAAGCAAACTGGGACCCTCCCACTTAACTATGTTGCCCAACATATTCATACTTAACATGGTTAAGGAGTGCCTTTATTTGGTTCACGAAGTTTACTAATAGA
>NW_018397289.1:382030-382159 GCF_002168275.2 Theobroma umbraticum
CATCATAATGCACCTAAAAGGATTTATCCTTTTGGAGACCCAGTCCGTCATGATCTAGATTCATGTCCGCTTGTAGGAGTGACATGTTTCACATGCCAATGGCCCAACAATGGAGACCATGGACTCTAG
>NW_018397289.1:382169-382249 GCF_002168275.2 Theobroma umbraticum
ATCATCTCCCACTCAATATTTTTATACTTAAAGTTTTGATTTACTTTTTACCTTATTTTCTAGATGAATATTTAGAATAT
>NW_018397289.1:382259-382368 GCF_002168275.2 Theobroma umbraticum
TTATGGGCTTGGTCATGTTTCCAACTAAACGCTTTAACTATATATAACTAACTCCATATTACCATCTTGTCTAAATGTGATTTATTTTCCTATATTAATTATGTATCTC
>NW_018397289.1:382378-382506 GCF_002168275.2 Theobroma umbraticum
ACTCCTTTTAAACTAAAATACATAATGTATGTGTGTTTTTCCTTGAGATAAGTAGGCACCTTAATTCTAGATGCCATGTTTTCAAGCATACAAATAATATCTAATATCATTTATATGGATACATATGA
>NW_018397289.1:382963-383103 GCF_002168275.2 Theobroma umbraticum
TTTTTTTTGAAGGGAACCAGCTTAACTTATGGGTTGTTGCCTAATCGCCCAAGGGTGAGCTACATAACCGCAGTAGCCAATATAGGTTGTTGCCTTATGGTAGCATCTACTGTTGCACTTGGCACTAGCAGCAGCACAAC
>NW_018397289.1:383261-383401 GCF_002168275.2 Theobroma umbraticum
GGTAGCACACAACAAAGGGTTATGCTACCTAGTAGCACACCACACCCTTTCCTTTTTTTTTTTTTGAAATAAAAATATATTTTGATAAAAAAATATATTTATAATAATAGAATTTTAATATAAGAAAAACTCTTTTTCTT
>NW_018397289.1:383760-383914 GCF_002168275.2 Theobroma umbraticum
AGGCCACCAAAAGAAAAATGTTACATATAAAATTTTCTAGGACAATTAATGTGGAAAAAACCTGGAATCATGCATCATAGCATACAGCCATACATTGATTACATCAAGATTGTTAAACATATGCAAAATAGATATAGGAAACAAAACTTGTAAC
>NW_018397289.1:384014-384144 GCF_002168275.2 Theobroma umbraticum
GAAGGTAAGGTGTTTGAAAGACACAAAATTTTGCTTGCACATGCTTTAATATTTACATCATAACTCAAGCTCTAGTTGTTGAAATGACAAGATTATTGTGCCATTGGAAAGATAAGAGACAAAGCTACAA
>NW_018397289.1:384167-384460 GCF_002168275.2 Theobroma umbraticum
GATGAGGTGTGCTATTATGGGAATAGAAATTTTGAAAGATGATATTTAATTTTTCGGCCTATCATTACACTTTTAAGTCTAATTAGAATCAGTTGGTTAACTTAGGGGGTTTTAGGTTAAGATTATTAGTATAAATAATATATTTTTATCAGACATTAAAGGAGGCAACCCTAAGTTACAAGGATGAAACTTGGAAAGCAAGACTTCAAATACTTGTTTTGTTTTTTTTCTTAGTTTTTTTTTTCTTGTTACTCTTAATGGTTAAACTTTTCATATTTTTATTTATATTTGCA
>NW_018397289.1:384670-384780 GCF_002168275.2 Theobroma umbraticum
TTATTCCAATTTGTTCTTACTGCTTTTAATCACTTGGCCACTAATTAAATTGATTTAGGAACCTAAACAAAGTTAGAAAAGGGAGTTTAGTGTAGACCAAAATTGCTATA
>NW_018397289.1:384790-384938 GCF_002168275.2 Theobroma umbraticum
ATATTAATTGATTTGTGTATAAGATAGGGATATATGTAGATGCCATATGTTAATTAAAGCCTAAACTTAATGATTCCATTTTAATTTCAATTCATATAAAGGTAGTGTTTTAGTTAAAATAGATATTTTTATAACATGAGTTGGGAGA
>NW_018397289.1:385435-385541 GCF_002168275.2 Theobroma umbraticum
TATCTAGTTATTAAGGTACCATGATTCTCTTGAGATATTAAAATACATTTGTATAAAGAGTCATACATAGGAGACGTGTATCTTAATTGAATCTAAAAATTGTTCG
>NW_018397289.1:385551-385641 GCF_002168275.2 Theobroma umbraticum
ATTTAAGTTTAACCATTACTTAAATATTGATCTCATACTTATGCATTTACTTATAGTAGAACTGAAATCCTAATGGATAGTGGACTCATG
>NW_018397289.1:386137-386251 GCF_002168275.2 Theobroma umbraticum
GAGTGATTTCATGGTTAATAAGCTTGAATTATTTTTAATGAGATTAAGAATAATGCTAATTTTATTGAAGATTGGCATATCTATGTCCAAATAGATTCCCCACTTAGCTTCATA
>NW_018397289.1:386321-386528 GCF_002168275.2 Theobroma umbraticum
AATTTAGACAAGAAAATATGTTTGTTTTAATTTAAAACAAGAAAAATATTTTTTCTCTTAATCTAGACAAGATAAAATACTTTTCTCTTAATTAAAGGTAAAAGTTATCTTAAATTAAGATAATATTAAGAGGATTCTTGCAAATGAATTAGACATCCACATTGATAAAAGGAGACTCCATGTTTGACTATCACTTTTTATTTAATA
>NW_018397289.1:386733-386886 GCF_002168275.2 Theobroma umbraticum
AAGCAAGAGTTTTAATGAAAAAAGAAGAGATTGGAAGAAAATAAAAAAACGTACGTTGTCTTGAAAAAGGTTCAATCATCACTTCTCTTATACTCCTCTAAACTTTTTTAAAGAAAAAAGGGACAAAATCAGTTGCCATCTTGTAGCTAAGCA
>NW_018397289.1:386986-387073 GCF_002168275.2 Theobroma umbraticum
AAATCTATGTTTTACATAATCACATCAATCCACTAAGCTCTTACTCCAACAATTAGTATCAGCGTATAGTTTATTACAAGTTTTGTT
>NW_018397289.1:387083-387170 GCF_002168275.2 Theobroma umbraticum
ATTTTGCATATGTTTAATAATCTTAATGTGATAAATGTATGGCTGTATGCTATGATGCATGATTCCAGGTTTTTGCCACATTAATTG
>NW_018397289.1:387912-388043 GCF_002168275.2 Theobroma umbraticum
GCCTCCTGCTCTATGTTTTTCGACAACACACAGCACTTGTGTGCTGTTGTGCTGTTACTAGTGCCAAGTGCAACAGCAAATGTATCTGCATCACAAATATGAATCCATTTTTAATTTTGCTGAACAAATGC
>NW_018397289.1:388143-388297 GCF_002168275.2 Theobroma umbraticum
TAATTTACTACCAAGCAAACTGGGACCCTCCCACTTAACTATGTTGCCCAACATTTCATACTTAATATGGTTAAGGAGTGCCTTTATTTGGTTCACAAAGTTTACTAGCAGAGCTACTATAGGTAGGTTAATGGTAAATTCACGTTAAGTGTAA
>NW_018397289.1:388307-388454 GCF_002168275.2 Theobroma umbraticum
TTCATTCTTTTAAGCTTTTTACTTAGTGAGCCTTTATGGGAGGTCTCACATCGTAATGCACCTAAAAGGATTTATCTTTTTAGAGACCCAGTCCGTCATGATCTAGATTCATGTCTGCTTGTGGGAGTGACATGTTTCACATGCTAA
>NW_018397289.1:388732-388865 GCF_002168275.2 Theobroma umbraticum
ATCTTGTCTAGATGTGATTTATTTTCCTATATTAATTATGTATCTCATAGTATATAACTCCTTTTAAACTAAAATACACAATGTATGTGTGGTTTTCCTTGAGATAAGTAGGCACCTTAATTCTAGATGACAT
>NW_018397289.1:389402-389559 GCF_002168275.2 Theobroma umbraticum
GAACATTTTTAAGAATATATATTTTAAAAAATAATTTATTAAAATTTTTTTTTTTGAAGGGAACCAACTTAACTTATGGGTTGCTACCTAACCGCCCAAGGGTGGGCTACATAACAACAATAGCCAATACAGGTTGTTGCAGGCAAACAGCACTTGC
>NW_018397289.1:389990-390070 GCF_002168275.2 Theobroma umbraticum
TTTCCTAGTTACATAAATCTAAGAAAAAATTAAAAAAATCAAGAAGGAAACATGACGATGATAGGCCACTAAAAGAAAAA
>NW_018397289.1:390080-390199 GCF_002168275.2 Theobroma umbraticum
AAAATTTTCTAGGACAATTAATATGGCAAAAACCTGGAATCATGCATCATAGCATACAGCCATATATTGATCACATCAAGATTGTTAAACATATGCAAAATAGATATAGGAAACAAAAC
>NW_018397289.1:390299-390449 GCF_002168275.2 Theobroma umbraticum
AATGGATGGTCAAGATTGATTCAAAGGTATTTCATTTTAGTTAAACCTTTGAAGAAAGAGTTTTAATGAAAAAAGAAGAGATTGGAAGAAAATAAAAAAACATACTTTGTCTTGAAAAAGGTTCAATCATCACTTCTCTTATACTCCTCC
>NW_018397289.1:390459-390628 GCF_002168275.2 Theobroma umbraticum
AAAGAAAAAAGGGACAAAATCAGTTGCCATCTTGTAGCTAAGCATTCCATACCTTGCCCACTCAAGGTTCAAGTTGAAAGTATTCTTGAAGAATAAATAGTAAACTTGTTTGGTTGAGAAATCATTCATTGATGTGGTGGTGTCCGAAAATAAGAATCTCAAAATAAAA
>NW_018397289.1:391087-391267 GCF_002168275.2 Theobroma umbraticum
CTTTTGGTGGCCTATCATCGCCATGTTTCCTTCTTGATTTTTTTAATTTTTTCTCAGATTTATGTAACTAGGAAAAGCCATGTGATTTTAATATTACTTTATTTATTTAGTGCATCCATGGAGAACGAAGTTCAAAGCCAAAAGAAAAAAGGTAATTAGGTAACATTTGTTCTCTTTAAT
>NW_018397289.1:391421-391583 GCF_002168275.2 Theobroma umbraticum
ATTATTATAAATATATTTTTTTTTATCAAAATATATTTTTATTTAAAAAAAAAGGAAAGGGTGTGGTGTGCTACTGGGTAGCATAACCCTTTGTTGTGTGGTACCGAGCAGCCTCCTGCTCTATGTTTTTCGACAACACACAGCACTTGTGTGCTGTTGTGC
>NW_018397289.1:391683-391793 GCF_002168275.2 Theobroma umbraticum
TTATATTATTAGTTCGATGTTCATCTACCTTTTTGTAATAAATTAACTGACTATTTGTCGTGATAATTTACTACCAAGCAAACTGGGACCCTCCCACTTAACTATGTTGC
>NW_018397289.1:391877-392015 GCF_002168275.2 Theobroma umbraticum
CTTTATGGGAGGTCTCACATCATAATGCACCTAAAAGGATTTATCCTTTTGGAGTCCCAGTCCGTCATGATCTAGATTCATGTCTGCTAATGGCCCAACAATGGAGACCATGGACTCTAGAATTACTAGCATCGTCTC
>NW_018397289.1:392173-392288 GCF_002168275.2 Theobroma umbraticum
TTTACCTTATTTTCTAGATGAATATTTAGAATATCCTAATCAAATTATGGGCTTTGTCATATTTCCAACTAAACGCTTTAAGTATATAACTAACTCCATATTACCATCTTGTCTA
>NW_018397289.1:392391-392529 GCF_002168275.2 Theobroma umbraticum
TATATAATAATAAGCCACATTATTGTCCATTCTAAAAAAATAAAAAATAAAAAACTTACAACTTGTATTCTCTTCAATCTTGCTTGCTTTCGTTGCTTGTTAGGATCACATCCATTTAGCACTCCTTTGAATTTTATG
>NW_018397289.1:392815-392948 GCF_002168275.2 Theobroma umbraticum
CAAACAGCACTTGCTGCTGCCTTATGGTAGCATCTGCTGTTACACTTGGCACTAAAGTAGGAGGCTGTGTGTTGTGTGTTGTGTGTTGTCGAAAAACATAGAGTAGGAGGCTGTGTGCTGCTCGGTAGCACAC
>NW_018397289.1:393243-393419 GCF_002168275.2 Theobroma umbraticum
CTTCTTTCTCCATGGATGCACCAAATAAATAAAGTAATATTAAAATTACATGGCATTTCCTAGTTACATAAATCTAAGAAAAAATTGAAAAAATCAAGAAGGAAACATGACGATGATAGGCTACCAAAAGAAAAATGTTACATATAAAATTTTCTAGGACAATTAATGTGGCAAAA
>NW_018397289.1:393742-393899 GCF_002168275.2 Theobroma umbraticum
CTTTTATTTTGAGATTCTTATTTTCGGACACCACCACATCAATGAATGATTTCTAGACCAAACAAGTTTACTACTTACTCTTCAAGAATACTTTCAACTTAAACCTTGAGTGGGCAAGGCGTGGAATGCATAGCTACAAGATGGCAACTGATTTTGT
>NW_018397289.1:393917-394053 GCF_002168275.2 Theobroma umbraticum
AGTTTGGAGGAGTATAAGAGAAGTGATGATTGAACCTTTTTCAGGACAAAGTACATTTTTTAATTTTCTTCCAATCTCTTCTTCTTTTCATTAAAACTCTTGCTTCAAAGGTTTAACTAAAATGAAATACCTTTGA
>NW_018397289.1:394156-394355 GCF_002168275.2 Theobroma umbraticum
AACAAAATCCCTTATTTAATAATAACTATTATTTTATTATTTTTATCTTTATTTCAAAAGAATTAATATCAAATAAAAAGTGATAGTCAAACATGGAGTCTCCTTTTATCAACATGGATGTCTATATTCATTTGCAAGAATCCTTTTAATATTATCTTAATTTAAGATAACTCTTACCTTTAATTAAGAGAAAAATATT
>NW_018397289.1:394743-394889 GCF_002168275.2 Theobroma umbraticum
TCCAATTGCAAACCTTATATTGTGAACCCTCATAACCATCCAATGATAAAAGATAAAATTACCGTTTTACCCTTTATGTCAATTTTGTCCCTTAGTCTCAAATTTAATCCAATTAGTGATTCATACTCTAGATCTAATCTTTTGAG
>NW_018397289.1:394899-394968 GCF_002168275.2 Theobroma umbraticum
TGATGAATAGCTAATTCATCAATCCCCTGGGCCTAGATTAATTACCAATATTCCTAAAATCACTAGAAG
>NW_018397289.1:394978-395074 GCF_002168275.2 Theobroma umbraticum
GCTATGAACTTCATTATTTGGATATATGTTCTCAAATGTTCTTCTTGATTATAATCTCAAAATATGGAGTCTAGAACAATGCTTTATGATGAACAT
>NW_018397289.1:395102-395218 GCF_002168275.2 Theobroma umbraticum
GATTAAACACGAGTCCACTATCCATTAGGATTTCAGTTCTACTATAAGTAAATGTATAAGTCTGAGATCAAGATTTAAATAATGGTTAAACTTAAATTTGATTCTCAAATGATTCT
>NW_018397289.1:395318-395460 GCF_002168275.2 Theobroma umbraticum
ATATCACCATAATATTTAATTATATGCTTACCCACTCATCCTCTGTTTAATAAAATATTAATATTAATAGATTAGTCATATACTTCTTCTTCATAATTAATTTCAATCACAAATAAAATATTAATATTTTAATATTATTTTA
>NW_018397289.1:395470-395662 GCF_002168275.2 Theobroma umbraticum
ATTATTTTATTTTAAAATGTTTAACTTATCTCATCGGGACCTAAGATGTCTTACTTTATCCTAGTTCACTTCCGAATCACCTTTTAATTTTAATAATTCATTCTTGATACAAGATTATTATTTAATTATCATTTTTTCATGTATGTAATATTTTATTCCAAAATATTCCTTTCACCTATCACTGCTCTTACG
>NW_018397289.1:395672-395934 GCF_002168275.2 Theobroma umbraticum
TACATCCATCAACCCTCCGTCTTGTCGATGAGATTGTGTTGGCTCCTATACAAGGATATGAGGTGTTACAACATTTTATTTTGGTGTTGTCTTGTAAAGCAGTCTTTTTCTTCATGGGCTTTTTATTTGCTCCCATTGAGCCTTTGGAAGTCTTTTTATTTCCCGCTATCTTCTGTTTATCCTTGGATTTGGGCTTAGAAGTGAAAATTGCATGTGCTTCAAGCTTTTTTTTTCAAATCAAGAACCTCCTCCACATTTTGGA
>NW_018397289.1:395973-396070 GCF_002168275.2 Theobroma umbraticum
TATGAACGATCATTGATATTTGTGTTTCCGCTTCTATCTCAGGACCATTTAATTCTACCTCATTGAGACAAGATATCACTTTTAGCATGTAATCTCT
>NW_018397289.1:396339-396527 GCF_002168275.2 Theobroma umbraticum
CTCATGGTCAGAAAGAACCCATGTGATCTTGTGATAATTAAGGGTGATATTAAGCTTTCTTTTCCATTTAATGTAGTTATCACCATCCAAAGTGCATTTGTTAAGCAAAATTAAAAATGGATTCATATTTGTGTTGCAGATACATTTTTGAAAGTACATTTTGAAATTATGTAAGCATACTAGTCATT
>NW_018397289.1:396556-396803 GCF_002168275.2 Theobroma umbraticum
TATACATGATGATAATATATAAAACCTTATACATTATATTATTAGTTCGATGTTGATCTACCTTTCTGTAATAAATTAACTGACTATGGGTTGTGATAATTTACTACCAACTGGGACCCTCCCACTTAACTATGTTGCCCAACATCTTCATACTCAACATGGTTAAGGAATGCCTTTATTTGGTTCACGAAGTTTACTAACAGAGCTAGTATAGGTAGGTTAATGGTAAATTCATGTTAAGTGTAAC
>NW_018397289.1:396813-396989 GCF_002168275.2 Theobroma umbraticum
TCATTCTTTTAAGCTCTTTACTTAGTGAGCCTTTATGGTAGGTCTCACATCATAATTCACCTAAAAGGATTTATCCTTTTGGAGACACAGTCCGTCATGATTTAGATTCATGTCCGCTTCTCGGAGTGACATGTTTCACATGCTAATGGCCCAACAATGGAGACCATGGACTCTAG
>NW_018397289.1:397410-397545 GCF_002168275.2 Theobroma umbraticum
ATTCTAAAAAAAAAAAAAAGAAAATTACAACTTGTATTCTCTTCAATCTTGCCTGCTTTCATTACTTGTTAGGATCACATCTATTTAGCACTCCTTTGAATTTTATGACTATTTAAAATCCTCAATTTTAATTTT
>NW_018397289.1:397841-398060 GCF_002168275.2 Theobroma umbraticum
TTAACTTATGGGTTGCTGCCTAACCGCCCAAGGGTGGGCTACATAACTGCAGTAGCCAATATAAGTTGTTGCAGGCAAACAGCACTTGCTGCTGCCTTATGGTAGCATCTGCTATTGCACTTGGCACTAGTAGCAACACAACAGCACACAAGTGTTGTGTGTTGTCGAAAAACATAGAGCAAGAGGCTGTGTGCTGCTCGGTAGCACACAACAAAGGGT
>NW_018397289.1:398070-398213 GCF_002168275.2 Theobroma umbraticum
AGTAGCACACCACACCCTTTCCTTCTTTTTTTTAAAATAAAAATATATTTTGATAAAAAATATATATTTATGATAATAGAATTTTAATAGAAGAAAAACTCTTTTTCTTAAAAAAAATAATAAAAGAATAACTCATTTTTTAC
>NW_018397289.1:398223-398337 GCF_002168275.2 Theobroma umbraticum
AATAGTCATAAGAAAAATTAAAGAGAACAAATGTTCCCTAATTACCTTTTTTCTTTTGGTTTTGAACTTCTTTCTCCATGGATGCACCAAATAAATAAAGTAATATTAAAATTA
>NW_018397289.1:398751-398884 GCF_002168275.2 Theobroma umbraticum
CTTCAAGAATACTTTCAACTTGAACCTTGAGTGGGCAAGGTGTGGAATGCTTAGGTACAAGATGACAACTGATTTTGTTCTTTTTTTCTTTAAAAAAGTTTGGAGGAGTATAAGAGAAGTGATGATTGAACCT
>NW_018397289.1:399232-399361 GCF_002168275.2 Theobroma umbraticum
ATAGTCAAACATGGAGTCTCCTTTTATCAAAATGGATATCTAGATTCATTTGCAAGAATCCTCTTAATATTATCGTAATTTAAGATAACTCTTACCTTTAATTAAGAGAAAAATATTTTATCTTGTCTA
>NW_018397289.1:399715-399822 GCF_002168275.2 Theobroma umbraticum
CAATGCTTGATATTAATTATTAGTTGTCCAATTGCAAACCTTATATTGTGAACCGTCATAACCATCCAATGATAAAAGATGAAATTACTATTTTACCCTTTATGTCA
>NW_018397289.1:400097-400389 GCF_002168275.2 Theobroma umbraticum
ATTAAAAGGAGATTAAACATGAGTCCACTATCCATTAGGATTTCAGTTCTACTACAAGTAAATGCATAAGTGTGAAATCAAGATTTAAGTAATGGTTAAACTTAAAATTGATTCTCAAATGATTCTAGTTCATGTAATAGTGTCATTACTTAAAGTCAACAATTTCGTTGATTTGAGACTCATCATTCCCTTGAAATCAATCAAATTCGCTCCGTTGAAAGTAATTTGGAGACTACAGCCTTAACACAATAAAGTGACTAGCTTTATTATATGACTGTGAACAATTTTTAGA
>NW_018397289.1:400539-400664 GCF_002168275.2 Theobroma umbraticum
CTATATTCTCAAAATTCCAACTAGTTACTTGTTTTAAAAGATTTTAGATAAAAGTTTTTTAATTTTTGGTTAAATCGATCATAATTGGATGTTTGCATCCGGAACATGAAACAAATGCCATCAAT
>NW_018397289.1:401176-401308 GCF_002168275.2 Theobroma umbraticum
TAAGAACAAATTGGAATAAACAATTGAAATCCCATTAAAGATAAGTAAGAAAGAAATTAAAAACTTCGATTACTTCTAAGTTCAATTGTAATTCTAGAAAAAGAAACTTAGCTACACATATTTGCAAATATA
>NW_018397289.1:401794-401955 GCF_002168275.2 Theobroma umbraticum
TGAAAATATTAAAGCATGTGCAAGCAAAATTTTGTGTCTTCCAAACACCTTACCTTCCAAAATTAAACTCAATTCCCTTAGTTCCTGAAAAAACATAAAAATGAATAAATAATGACCAATTTAACATAAATAAAAATAGAATTAAAATAACTTTATAAAAT
>NW_018397289.1:401965-402074 GCF_002168275.2 Theobroma umbraticum
AACTAAATTATAATAAAAAACTAAGAACTTTGTTAATACTTAGCAAAAAAATTGAACTAAAATAATTGTATAAAATAGAATTATCATGTTTGCACTAAGAAACATTGTA
>NW_018397289.1:402104-402243 GCF_002168275.2 Theobroma umbraticum
AGACCTAATTGATAAGATGAAGGGTCAATTGACATAAATTTAAGTGCCAAAGAGTTGTGATGGGTGCAAGGATTATTTTGAAATGAAATAATATTTTATTAATAAATAATATTAAAATATTAATATTTTATTTATTATT
>NW_018397289.1:402277-402460 GCF_002168275.2 Theobroma umbraticum
CTAAGTGAAGGAGATGAAGTAAGAAAGAATTTTGAAGAAAAACGATGTTAGTGATGCTCGCGTGTCTTTATTAAATAAAGTTAAAGCATGTAAGTATATACTTAAATATTATGGTGATACCTTGGTGAAATGTAAATTTTATATTTTGATTGTACATGTGTAAAGGAAGGGAAATAGAAAAAA
>NW_018397289.1:402824-403006 GCF_002168275.2 Theobroma umbraticum
ATAAAATGTAAAGTGAAGCTTGTGCATGGAGTGTGATTAGAGGAATAAGGTGGCTAATGAAATAAAAAAAATGAAAAATTGAGCTTGTGGATGGAAGATAATCAGGATAGATTTTGGACCAATGAGCGAAAGAGAAAATTTGTTCATGAAATGTGAGTGGGGAGTGAGTTGGTCCAATGAGA
>NW_018397289.1:403106-403243 GCF_002168275.2 Theobroma umbraticum
TAAAAATAGAATTAAAATAACTTTATAAAAATAACTAAAAATAACTAAATTATATTAAAAAACTAAGAACTTTGTTAATACTTAACAACAAAATTGGACAAAAATAATTGTATAAAATAGAATTATCATGTTTGCAC
>NW_018397289.1:403285-403441 GCF_002168275.2 Theobroma umbraticum
TAATATTTTATTAATAAAATAATATTAAAATATTAATATTTTATTTATTATTGATATTAGTCATGGAGAAGGATTATATGACTAATCTAAGTGAAGGAGATAAAGTAAGAAAGAATTTTGAAGAAAAACGATGTTAGTGGGGCTCGCGTGTCTTTA
>NW_018397289.1:403510-403680 GCF_002168275.2 Theobroma umbraticum
GTGTAAATTTTATATTTTGATTGTACATGTGTAAAGGAAGGGAAATAGAAAAAAGTTGGAATTAAATAAATGTTGCGAGAATATTGTAAAGCATGAAAGTTTGGAAGGTCACACGATAAATAAGGAAAAGTTAGAGGACTTATGTGCAATTTCGACATTTGAAGTTAAAT
>NW_018397289.1:404051-404177 GCF_002168275.2 Theobroma umbraticum
GAAATTAAAAAAAATGAAAAAGTGAGCTGGTGGATGGAAGATAATCAGGATAGACTTTGGACCAATGAGCAGAAGAGAAAATTTGTTCATGAAATGTGAGTGGGGAGTGAGTTGGTCCAATGAGAA
>NW_018397289.1:404277-404416 GCF_002168275.2 Theobroma umbraticum
GCTTTGTCTCTTATCTTTCCAATGGCACAATAATCTTGTCATTTCAACATCTGGTGCTTGAGTTATGATGAAAATATTAAAGCACGCACAAGCAAAATTTTGTGTCTTTCAAACACCTTACCTTCCAAAATTAAACTCA
>NW_018397289.1:404601-404757 GCF_002168275.2 Theobroma umbraticum
TAAAATAGAATTATCATGTTTGCACTGAGAAACATTGTAACACCCCGTACTCTCCTATAGAAGCCAATAAGACCTAATCGATAAGATGAAGGGTCAATTGATATAAATTTAAGTGCCAAAGAGCGGTGATGGGTGCAAAGATTATTTTGAAATGAA
>NW_018397289.1:404770-404964 GCF_002168275.2 Theobroma umbraticum
ATGTTAATGGGGCTCGCGTGTCTTTATTAAATAAAGCTAGAACAAGTAAGTATATACTTAAATATTATGGTGATACCTTGGTGAAGTGTAAATTTATATTTTGATTGTACATGTGTAAAGGAAGGGAAATAGAAAAAAACTGAAATTAAATAAATGTTGGGAGAATATTGTAAAGCATGAAAGTTTGGAAGGTC
>NW_018397289.1:405163-405340 GCF_002168275.2 Theobroma umbraticum
GAAAAAGGAAGAATAATGTTAAGTTTATTTGAATGTAATGAGTTTAGTGCATTATGTGACCAAATGAGAAAACTGAAAATGTTGGTTGCATATGACTTGAATGGTTGAATAAATGGCCAAATGAAATGTAAAGTGAAGCTTGTGCATGGAGTGTGATTAGAGGAATAAGGTGGCAAA
>NW_018397289.1:405674-405799 GCF_002168275.2 Theobroma umbraticum
AGAAAGAAAGGAGAAAGGAAGAAAGGAAGAAAGGGAGAGAGGAGAAAGAAGAAAGGAGAAAGAGAAGGTTTGGCTTAGTGAACCCGAGACAAGGTAAAAAAATTTGTCATTTTACTTGAAATGCA
>NW_018397289.1:406171-406386 GCF_002168275.2 Theobroma umbraticum
GTATTGGATTTGAATTGTTGCTAGGAAGTGTGTGAGAAAGGAAAGTTTTCCGTAATGGCGTGCCGAAGGAAGCAACGGGTGATCGGCAAGTAAAATTAGCTAGATACACACCTGGATCAATAGCGAAGTAGTATCCCGCTATTGTAAGGTGAGTAGGGGGTGTCTCTTTCAAAAGATTCTGTAATATATGTAGTATAATGTTTTACAAGCTACTA
>NW_018397289.1:406396-406528 GCF_002168275.2 Theobroma umbraticum
ATTTATAAGCTGTTATTGTGGAAAACATGAGTTTGTAGAATGTTAGGCTTATGAATGCCATGCTTTTAAGAGGATTTTTATATATGTATGAATAACTATATATGTAAGGGATTTTAAACCGAGAAACAAGCC
>NW_018397289.1:406628-406742 GCF_002168275.2 Theobroma umbraticum
AATTGTTGGAGTAAGAGCTTAGTGGATTGATGTGATTATGTAAAACATAGATTTTAAAATTTTCTTTTATAAAGGAAGCAAGCAATCCAATTACACAAGTGAAAACACAAATCA
>NW_018397289.1:407058-407179 GCF_002168275.2 Theobroma umbraticum
TTTAAAAAGAATTAATATTAAATAAAAAGTGATAGTCAAACATGGAGTCTCCTTCTATCAACATGGTTGTCTAGATTCATTTGCAAGAATCCTCTTAATATTATCTTAATTTAAGATAACT
>NW_018397289.1:407299-407443 GCF_002168275.2 Theobroma umbraticum
TTTAAATTAAAACAAACATATCTTCTTGTCTAAATTAAGATCAAACATGTTTCTTGTCTAAATTAAAACAAACATGTTAAAACTATCAACTTGTACATAATTTAATTAATCAAGTTAAAACATGCATTCCAATTTAAACAAGTT
>NW_018397289.1:407822-407944 GCF_002168275.2 Theobroma umbraticum
TCTAATCTTTTGAGTATCTAGATCTGATGAATAGCTAATTCATCAATCCACTGGACCTAGATTAATCACCAATATTCCTAAAATCACTAGAAGTAAGGTTAATACTATGAACTTCATTATTT
>NW_018397289.1:408144-408365 GCF_002168275.2 Theobroma umbraticum
CAATTTCATTGATTTGAGACTCATCATTCCCTTGAAATGAATCAAATTCGCTTCGTTAAAAGTAATTTAAAGACTACAGCCTTAACACAATAAAGTGACCAGCTTTATTATATTGCTGTGAACAATTTTTAGATTCAATTAAAATACACGTCTCCTATGTATGACTATTCATACAAATGTATTTTAATATCTCAAGAGAATCATGGTACCTTAATAACTAG
>NW_018397289.1:408380-408497 GCF_002168275.2 Theobroma umbraticum
AGTTACTTGTTTTAAAAGATTTTAAATAGAATTTTTTTAATTTTTAGTTAAAATCGATCATAGTTGGATGTTTGCATCCGGAACATGAAACAAATGCCATCAATTGACAAGAGAAGT
>NW_018397289.1:408790-408980 GCF_002168275.2 Theobroma umbraticum
CAAATCAATTAATATGATCATATGCTATAGCAATTTTGGTCTACACTAAACTCCTTTTTCTAAGTTTGTTTAGGTTCCTAAATCAATTTAGTTGGTGGCCAAGTGATTAAAAGCATTAAGAACAAATTGAAATAAAGAATTGAAATCCCATTAAAGATAAGTAAGAAAGAGATTAAAAACTTCGATTACT
>NW_018397289.1:409402-409587 GCF_002168275.2 Theobroma umbraticum
GTGGCTTCTATGAAAGTTGTAGCTTTGTCTCTTATCTTTCCAATGGCACAATAAACTTGTCATTTCAACATCTCGAGCTTGAGTTATGATGAAAATATTAAAGCATGCGCAAGCAAAATTTGGTGTCTTTCAAACACCTTACCTTCCAAAATTAAGCTCAATTCCCTTAGTTCCTACAAAAACAT
>NW_018397289.1:409922-410107 GCF_002168275.2 Theobroma umbraticum
ATTTATTATTGAGATTAGTCATGGAGAAGGATTATATGACTAATCTAAGTGGAGAAGATGAAGTAAGAAAGAATTTTGAAGAAAAACGATGTTAGTGGGGTTCGTGTGTCTTTATTAAATAAAGCTAGAGTAGGTAAGTATATACTTAAATATTATGGTGATACCTTGGTGAAGTGTAAATTTTA
>NW_018397289.1:410135-410322 GCF_002168275.2 Theobroma umbraticum
GGAAATAGGAAAAAATTGAAATTAAATAAATGTTGGGAGAATATTGTAAAGCATTAATGTTTGGAAGGTCACATGGTAAATAAGGAAAAGTTAGAGGACTTATGTGTAATTTCGACATTTAAAGTTAAATGTAGACCAATTAACCTAGGAAAGTTGGATTATGTAGGATATGAAGTGTGCATGTGAA
>NW_018397289.1:410443-410600 GCF_002168275.2 Theobroma umbraticum
GGAAGAATAATGTTAAGTTTATTTGAATGTAATGAGTTTAGTGCATTAGGTGACTAAATGAGAAAAGTGAAATGTGGGTTGCATATGACTTGAATGGTTGAAAAAATGGCCAAATAAAATGTAAAGTGAAGCTTGTACATGGAGTGTGATTAGAGGA
>NW_018397289.1:410614-410698 GCF_002168275.2 Theobroma umbraticum
GAAATTAAAAAAAATGAAAAAGTGAGCTGGTGGATGGAAGATAATCAGGATAGATTTTTGACCAATGAGCAAAAGAGAAAATTT
>NW_018397289.1:410708-410801 GCF_002168275.2 Theobroma umbraticum
TGTGAGTGGGGAGTGAGTTGGTCCATTGAGAAATGAGGAATAAATAAAGAAAGGTGAAGAAAAAGCTTATGAAGGAAAAACTGCACCATTGAC
>NW_018397289.1:410819-410967 GCF_002168275.2 Theobroma umbraticum
CAACTAGGAAGCAAAGGAAGAAAGAAAGAAAGGAGAAAGGAAGAAAGGAAGAAAAGGAGAGAGGAGAAAGAAGAAAAAAGAAAGAGAAGGTTCAGCTTAGTGAACCCGAGACAAGGTAAAAAAATTTGTCATTTTACTTGAAATGCAT
>NW_018397289.1:411101-411322 GCF_002168275.2 Theobroma umbraticum
CAATGCATGCATGTAGGTGGATCTTGGAATCCATGGTGATTTTGAGCTAGATAAACAATAGCTAAGTGATTTAGTCTTGAAATCACAAGTAGACAAGAGAAATAAAATGTGTATTAACTGCTTATGTTTGTGGCAGCAATGGTGAGCATGGATGTGAGGAAATTGTGAGCTATATGAGTGGAACTTAAGCTAAAACTAAAAGGTAAACATGCAATGTAACT
>NW_018397289.1:411332-411479 GCF_002168275.2 Theobroma umbraticum
GTGTTGGATTAGGTTCGTTGAAAGTATATGGATTGTGTTAAATGCTTATGAATAACGTTAATGAAAACTATGAGATTTGGTTAAGGATTTATCGGTTGATATGCTACCGTGTATGAGTACAATTAAGTGTATTGGATTTGAATTGTT
>NW_018397289.1:411986-412117 GCF_002168275.2 Theobroma umbraticum
GCAACGACTTTACATTGCAAAGTTTTACAAAAGAGGTTTTATCATGTTACCATGGTTGGTACTTTTGAAAAGGATTTGAAATGACCTTTTGAGAACCCAATTTGTTTTTAAATGGTATTATCAAACCGGGA
>NW_018397289.1:412127-412280 GCF_002168275.2 Theobroma umbraticum
TAGGTCGAATGTAACATCAAAAAAGTGTGACCTTTGTGCACAGCTGAGCTTTAGCTAGAGAACCTTTGGGTCAACGACGAGCTGTTAGACTTGACTGGGGCCATGGTTTATGATATTTATACGTGGCTAGGCCATAAGTGATATACGCGATTG
>NW_018397289.1:412380-412552 GCF_002168275.2 Theobroma umbraticum
TTGTAATGTGAGATTTTGCTTGATTGTAGCAAGAATCTTCAAGGGTTCAAGAACACAATGCATGCATGTAGGTGGATCTTGGAATCCATGGTGATTTTGAACTAGATAAACAATGGGTAAGTGATTTAGTCTTAAAATCACAAGTAGACAAGAGAAATAAGATGTGTATTAA
>NW_018397289.1:412602-412805 GCF_002168275.2 Theobroma umbraticum
AGCTATATGTGTGGAACTTAAGCTAAAACTAAAAGGTAAACATGCAATGTAACTGCATTTTGTTGTGTTGGATTAGGTTCGTTGAAAGTATATGGATTGTGTTAAATGTTTGGGAATAATGTTAATGAAAACTATGAGATTTGGTTAAAGATTTATTGGTTGATATGCTACCGTGTATGAGTACAATTAAGTGTATTGGATTT
>NW_018397289.1:413228-413404 GCF_002168275.2 Theobroma umbraticum
TGTGATGTGCATTCATGAACCAATTACTTATATTCACCATGCTCACTTGATATTTAAAATTCATGCAACGACTTTACATTGCAATGTTTTACAAAAGAGGTTTTATCATGTTACCATGATTAGTACTTTTGAAATGGATTTGAAATGAGCTTTTGAGAACCCAATTTGTTTTTAAA
>NW_018397289.1:413504-413625 GCF_002168275.2 Theobroma umbraticum
ATTACAATTGAACTCACAAGTAATCGAAGTTTTTAATCTTTTTCTTACTTATCTCTAATGGGATTTCAGTTGTTTATTCCAATTTGTTCTTAATGCTTTTAATTGCTTGGCCACCAATTAA
>NW_018397289.1:413887-414027 GCF_002168275.2 Theobroma umbraticum
GGAGATCCTTATAAATAATTAAGGACTCTAGGTTAGCAATTCAATCCAATTATGCTAGTTTTGAACTGAAAATGAAAATGATTTTCATTTAAAATAATTTTTAAGATTATAAAATCATTTAATGCTAGTAACAAGGTTTT
>NW_018397289.1:414056-414178 GCF_002168275.2 Theobroma umbraticum
CTCTTGTCAATTGATGGCATTTGTTTCATGTTCCGGATGCAAACATCCAATTATAATTGATTTTAACAAAAAATTAAAAAACTTCTATTTAAAATCTTTTAAAACAAGTAACTAGTTGGAAT
>NW_018397289.1:414688-414834 GCF_002168275.2 Theobroma umbraticum
GGATAGTGGACTCGTGTTTAATCTCCTTTTAATCTTTGATTTACCATGAGAATGTTCATCATAAAGCATTGTTCTAGACTCCATATTTTGATATTATAATCAAGATGAACATTTGAGAATATATATCCAAATAATGAAGTTCATAG
>NW_018397289.1:414934-415102 GCF_002168275.2 Theobroma umbraticum
TTTTTTTTTGCATGTGGTGATTTGCATGTAATAGTGAATTCACATGCACACTCCATAGCCTACATAATCCAACTTTCCTAGGTTAATTGGTCCACATTTAACTTCAAATGTCAAAATTGCACATAAGTTCTCTAACTTTTCCTTATTTACCATGTGACCTTCCAAACT
>NW_018397289.1:415112-415272 GCF_002168275.2 Theobroma umbraticum
ACAATATTCTCCCAACATTTATTTAATTCCAATTTTTTTCTATTTCCCTTCTTTTACACATGTACAATCAAAATATAAAATTTACAATTCACCAAGGTATCACCACAATATTTAAGTATATACTTACTTGCTCTAGCTTTATTTAATAAAGACACGCGAG
>NW_018397289.1:415766-415914 GCF_002168275.2 Theobroma umbraticum
AGGGAATTGAGTTTAATTTTGGAAGGTAAGGTGTTTGAAAGACACAAAATTTTGTTTGCGCATGCTTTAATATTTTCATCATAACTCAAGCTCAAGATGTTGAAATGACAAGATTATTGTGCCATTGGAAAGATAAGAGACAAAGCTA
>NW_018397289.1:416246-416372 GCF_002168275.2 Theobroma umbraticum
CTAAGTTTCTTTTTCTAGAATTACAATTGAACTCACAAGTAATCGAAGTTTTTAGTCTCTTTCTTACTTATGTTTAATGGGATTTCAATTGTTTATTCCAATTTGTTCTTACTGCTTTTAATCGCT
>NW_018397289.1:416518-416647 GCF_002168275.2 Theobroma umbraticum
TTAATTAAAGCCTAAACTTAATGATTCTATTTTAATTTCAATTCACATAAAGGTGTAGTGTTTTAGTTAAAATAAATATTTTTATAACATGAGTTGGGAGATCCTTATAAATAATTAAGGACTCTAGGT
>NW_018397289.1:417022-417140 GCF_002168275.2 Theobroma umbraticum
ATTTTGATAATAAGACGAAGAGTTTGTTTCGGTAAGTATTCATTATCTCGTTATTAAGGTACCCTGATTCTCTTGAGATATTAAAATACATTTGTATGAAAAGTCATACATAGGAGAC
>NW_018397289.1:417591-417745 GCF_002168275.2 Theobroma umbraticum
TCATAAAGCATTGTTCTAAACTCCATATTTTGAGATTATAATCAAGATGAACATATGAGAACATATATCCAAATAATGAAGTTCATAGCATTAACATTATTTCTAGTGATTTTAGGAATATTGGTGATTAATCTAGGCCCAGTGGATTGATGAA
>NW_018397289.1:418008-418141 GCF_002168275.2 Theobroma umbraticum
GTTTATTGAAGATTGGCATATCTATGTCCAAATAGATTCCCCACTTAGCTTCATTGAATTCAACTTGTTTAAATTGGACTGCATGTTTTAACTTGATTAATTAAATTATGTACAAATTGATAGTTTTAACATG
>NW_018397289.1:418241-418484 GCF_002168275.2 Theobroma umbraticum
AACATCTGGAGCTTGAGTTATGATGAAAATATTAAAGCATGAGCAAGGAAAATTTTGTCTCTTTCAAGCACCTTACCTTCCAAAATTAAGCTCAATTCCCTTAGTACCCACAAAACATAAAAATGAATAAATAATGGCGAATTTAATGTAAATAAAAATAGAATTAAAATAACTTTATAAAAATAACTGAAAATAACTAAATTATAATAAAAAACTAAGAACTTTGTTAATACTTAACAACAA
>NW_018397289.1:418648-418775 GCF_002168275.2 Theobroma umbraticum
ATTTAAGTGCCAAAGAGCGGTGATGGGTGCAAGGATTATTTTGAAATGAAATAACATTTTATTAATAAAATATTATTAAAATATTAATATTTTATTTATTATTGAGATTAGTCATGGAGAAGGATTA
>NW_018397289.1:419285-419428 GCF_002168275.2 Theobroma umbraticum
TATTTGAATGTAATGAGTTTAGTGCATTAGGTGACCAAATGAGAAAAGTGAAATATGGGTTGCATATGACTTGAATGGTTGAATAAATTGCCAAATAAAATGTAAAGTGAAGCTTGTGCATGGAGTGTGATTAGAGGAATAAG
>NW_018397289.1:419440-419563 GCF_002168275.2 Theobroma umbraticum
ATAAAAAAAATGAAAAAGTGAGCTGGTGGATGGAAGATAATCAGGATAGATTTTAGACCAATGAGCAAGAGAGAAAATTTGTTCATGAAATGTGAGTGGGGAGTGAGTTGGTCCAATGAGAAA
>NW_018397289.1:420033-420182 GCF_002168275.2 Theobroma umbraticum
TTGAGCTAGATAAACAATGGGTAAGTGATTTAGTCTTGAAATCACAAGTAGACATGAGAAATAAAATGTGAATTAACTGCTTATGTTTGTGGCAACAATGGTGACCATGGATGTGAGGAAATTGTGAGCTATATGTGTGGAACTTAAGC
>NW_018397289.1:420425-420610 GCF_002168275.2 Theobroma umbraticum
GTGGTGTGCCGAAGGAAGCAACGGGTGATCGGCAAGTAGAATTAGCTAGATACATACCTGGATCATTAGCGACGTAGTATCCCGCTATTGTAAGGTGAGTAAGGGGTGTCTATTTCAAAATATTCTGTAATATACATAGTATAATGTTTTACAAGCTACTATATGTGATAGATTTATAAGCTGTT
>NW_018397289.1:420710-420831 GCF_002168275.2 Theobroma umbraticum
CATACATGAGTTAAATCCAATGTCATCGTATAAGTAGGAAAGTTGCGGAGAAACGGTTATTCCTCATCATGAGAAAAATTACGTACGTGAAAACCCAAAGATATATTACTCTCGAGTAGGT
>NW_018397289.1:421200-421346 GCF_002168275.2 Theobroma umbraticum
AAGCTCATTTCAAATCCATTTCAAAAGTACCAATCATGGTAACATGATAAAACCGCTTTTGTAAAACTTTGCAATGTAAAGTCATTGCATGATGAATATAAGTAATTGGTTCATGAATGCACATCACACAAATCAATAAGGCACAC
>NW_018397289.1:421481-421782 GCF_002168275.2 Theobroma umbraticum
CCTCTTAAAAGCATGGCATTCACAATCCTAACATTCTACAAACTCATGTTTTCCTCAATAACAGCTTATAAATCTATCACATATAGTAGCTTGTAAAACATTATATTATGTATGTTACAGAATCTTTTGAAATAGACACCTCCTACTCACCTTACAATAGCGGGATATTACGTAGCTAATGATCCAGGTGTGTATCTAGCTAATTCTACTTGCCAATCACCCGTTGCTTCCTTCGGCACACCACTATGGCAAACTTTCCTTTCTCACACACTTCCTAGCAACAATTCAAATCCAATACACT
>NW_018397289.1:421882-421973 GCF_002168275.2 Theobroma umbraticum
TGGATTTGAATTGTTGCTAAGAAGTGTGTGAGAAAGGAAAGTTTGCCATAATGGTGTGCTGAAGGAAGCAACGGGTGATCGGCAAGTAGAA
>NW_018397289.1:421983-422277 GCF_002168275.2 Theobroma umbraticum
ACACACCTGGATCAATAGCGACATAGTATCCTGCTATTGTAAGGTGAGTAGAGGGTGTCTATTTCAAAAGATTCTGTAATATATATAGTATAATCTTTTACAAGCTACTATATGTGATAGATTTATAAGTTGTTATTGTGGAAAACATGAGTTTGTAGAATGTTAGGCTTGTGAATGCCATGTTTTTAAGAAGATTTGTATATATATATGAATAACTATATATGTAAGGGATTTTAAACTGAGAAACAAGCTTTTTTATCACAATTTACATCAAAGTGTGCCTTATTGATTTGT
>NW_018397289.1:422456-422599 GCF_002168275.2 Theobroma umbraticum
TTACAAAAGAGGTTTTATCATGTTACCATGATTGGTACTTTTGAAATGGATTTGGAATGAGCTTTTGAGAACCTAATTTGTTTTTAAACGGTATTATCAAACCGGGAGATTCGAGAGTAGGTCGAATGTAACATCAAAAAAGT
>NW_018397289.1:422818-422950 GCF_002168275.2 Theobroma umbraticum
TTATTACTATTACCTACTCGAGAGTAATATATCTTTGGGTTTTCACGTACGTAAATTTTCTCATGGTGAGGAATAACAGTTTCTCTGCAGCTTTCCTACTTATACGATGACATTGGATTTAACTCATGTATG
>NW_018397289.1:423240-423360 GCF_002168275.2 Theobroma umbraticum
TTCACATCTACACCTTTCTCACAAAGTTGATGATCATTGAGTCTGAGAGACTCATCCCCTTATTTCCTTTTATAGATAGGTAATCGGTTCAAATGCATCACTTAGCATATCGAGACTAGC
>NW_018397289.1:423370-423520 GCF_002168275.2 Theobroma umbraticum
GTAATAGCATCTCTTAAACTTCCACTCCGAGTCGCTCTACTACGTAGGGGTTGTGTTCATAAGAAAATTAAACTTATCAAAATTATTAGCCTTTCAGATATGTATTTGCTTAAAACTTTGGAGGTTGTGCAATGAATATTAAGTATGTTT
>NW_018397289.1:423620-423745 GCF_002168275.2 Theobroma umbraticum
ATTCCAATTTAAACAAGTTGAATTCTATGAAGCTAAGTGGAGAATCTATTTGGAAATAGATATGCCAATCTCCAATAAACTTAGAATTATTTTTAATCTTATTAAAAATAATTCAAGCTTATTAA
>NW_018397289.1:424025-424214 GCF_002168275.2 Theobroma umbraticum
ATTCAATACTCTAGATCTAATCTTTTGAGTATCTAGATCTGATGAATAGCTAATCCATCAATCCACTGGGCCTAGATTAATCACCAATATTCCTAAAATCACTAGAAGCAATGTTAATGCTATGAACTTCATTATTTGGACATATATTCTCAAATGTTCATCTTGATTATAATCTCAAAATATGAAGTC
>NW_018397289.1:424812-424958 GCF_002168275.2 Theobroma umbraticum
TAAGCATGAGAACATACTTGCTTTCCAGGGCACTATATTCTCAAAATTCCAACTCGTTACTTGTTTGAAAAGATTTTAAATAGAAGTTTTTGAATTTTTGGTTAAAATCGATCATAATTGGATGTTTGCATCCGGAACATGAAACA
>NW_018397289.1:425215-425351 GCF_002168275.2 Theobroma umbraticum
ATTTATAAGGATCTCCCAACTCATGTTATAAAAATATCTATTTTAACTAAAACATTATACCTTTATGTGAATTGAAATTAAGATAGAATCATTAAGTTTAGGCTTTAATTAACATATGGCATATACATATATCCCT
>NW_018397289.1:425451-425642 GCF_002168275.2 Theobroma umbraticum
AATAAAATATTATTTCATTTCAAAATAATCCTTGCACCCATCACCGCTCTTTGGAACTTAAATTTATGTCAATTGACCCTTCATCTTATCGATTAGGTCTTATTGACTTCTATACGAGAGTACAGGGTGTTACAATATTTCTCAGTGCAAACATGATAATTCTATTTTATACAATTATTTTAGTCCAATTT
>NW_018397289.1:425818-426017 GCF_002168275.2 Theobroma umbraticum
CTTTAATATTTTCATCATAACTCAAGCTCCAGATGTTGAAATGACAAGATTATTATGCCATTAGAAAGATAAGAGACAAAGCTATAACTTTCATAGAAGCCACTTTCCTAGTTCTGTGTTGAAGATAGAGAAAATTACATTGGAAGATGATGAGGTGTACTATTATGGGAATAAAAATTTTGAAAGATGATATTTAATT
>NW_018397289.1:426278-426389 GCF_002168275.2 Theobroma umbraticum
TTTGTTTTTTTTCTTAGTTTTTATTTTTCTTGTTACTCTTAATGGTTAAACTTTCATATTTTTATTTTATTTGCAAATATGTGTAGCTAAGTTTCTTTTTCTAGAATTACA
>NW_018397289.1:426399-426520 GCF_002168275.2 Theobroma umbraticum
CAAGTAATCGAAGTTTTTAATCTTTTTCTTACTTATCTTTAATGGTATTTCAATTGTTTATTCCAATTTGTTCTTAATGCTTTTAATCGCTTGGCCACTAATTAAATTGATTTAGGAACCT
>NW_018397289.1:426692-426809 GCF_002168275.2 Theobroma umbraticum
ATATTTTTATAACATGAGTTGGGAGATCCTTATAAATAATTAAGGACTCTAGGTCAGCAATTGAATCCAATTATGATAGTTTTGAACTGAAAATGAAAATGATTTTGATTTAAAATA
>NW_018397289.1:427212-427327 GCF_002168275.2 Theobroma umbraticum
ACTAGTTGGAATTTTGAGAATATAGTGCCCTGGAAAGCAAGTATGTTCTCATGCCTAATTTCATTAAATTTATTCATAATGAAAGTACCTTTTGATAATAAGACGAAGAGTTTGT
>NW_018397289.1:427337-427435 GCF_002168275.2 Theobroma umbraticum
ATTCATTATCTAGTTATTAAGGTACCGTGATTTTCTTGAGATATTAAAATACATTTGTATGAAGAGTCATACATAGGAGACGTGTAGTTTAATTGAAT
>NW_018397289.1:427535-427652 GCF_002168275.2 Theobroma umbraticum
TAAACAAGTTGAATTCTATGAAGCTAAGTGGAGAATCTATTTGGACATAGATATGCCAATCTTCAATAAATTTAGAATTATTCTTAATCTCATTAAAAATAATTCAAGCTTATTAAC
>NW_018397289.1:428018-428170 GCF_002168275.2 Theobroma umbraticum
TAATGCTATGAACTTCATTATTTGGATATATATTCTCATATGTTCATCTTGATTTAATCTCAAAATATGGAGTCTAGAACAATGCTTTATGATGAACGTGCTCATGGTAAATCAAAGATTAAAAGGAGATTAAACACGAGTCCACTATCCAT
>NW_018397289.1:428436-428518 GCF_002168275.2 Theobroma umbraticum
AAGTAATTTGGAAACTACAGCCTTAACACAATAAAGTGACCAGCTTTATTATATGACAGTGAACAATTTTTAGATTCAATTA
>NW_018397289.1:428528-428651 GCF_002168275.2 Theobroma umbraticum
AATAAATTTAATAAAATTAAGCATGAGAACATACTTGCTTTCCAGAGCACTATATTCTCAAAATTCTAGCTAGTTACTTGTTTTAAAAGATTTTAAATAGAAGTTTTTTAATTTTTGGTTAAA
>NW_018397289.1:428900-429134 GCF_002168275.2 Theobroma umbraticum
TGGTTTTATAATCTTAAAAATTATTTTAAATCAAAATCATTTTCATTTTTAGTTGAAAACTATCATAATTGGATTAAATTACTAACCTAGAGTCCTTAATTATTTATAAGGATCTCCCAACTCATGCTATAAAAATATCTATTTTAACTAAAACACTACACCTTAATGTGAATTGAAATCAAAATAGAATCATTAAGTTTAGGCTTTAATTAACATATGGCATATACATATATC
>NW_018397289.1:429234-429363 GCF_002168275.2 Theobroma umbraticum
GATATTTATACGTGGCTAGGCCATAAGTGATATACGCAATTGCGACCGCTTGATTTCTTCGATGTTGGCCAACATCGTTGAGACTACCATGACTGTATGGATCCGGTGGAGCAGAGCTTTCTGATGTTA
>NW_018397289.1:429373-429531 GCF_002168275.2 Theobroma umbraticum
ATGGGTCCATGAGTTTTTTATTACTATTACCTTCTCGAGAGTAATATATCTTTGGGTTTTCATGTACGAAATTTTTCTCATGGTGACGAATAACGGTTTCTCTCCAGCTTTCCTACTTATACGATGACATTGGATTTAACTCATGTATGAGGTGCTTT
>NW_018397289.1:429542-429657 GCF_002168275.2 Theobroma umbraticum
TAAAAGCTTTGATAATGTTTGATTTTACTGAAGCATGCGTGATTATACTAATTTCCTTTAAGTAAGTTAAATGATTTTGATGGTAGAGATCTTTACTTGAATTGGATTGATACTT
>NW_018397289.1:429967-430094 GCF_002168275.2 Theobroma umbraticum
TCCTTTTATAGATAAGTAATCGGTTCAAATGCATCACTTAGCATATCGAGACTAACTGCAACATAAGTAATAGCATATCTTAAACTTCCACTCTGAGTCGCTCTACTGCGTAGGGGTTGTGTTCATA
>NW_018397289.1:430104-430302 GCF_002168275.2 Theobroma umbraticum
ACTTATCAAAATTATTAGCCTTTCGGATATGTAATTGCTAAAAACTTTGGAGGTTGTGCAATGAATATTAAGTATGTTTCTATTTGACTCAAAGTTTACCAATTTTGGATATTGTCGTCTAATAGCTACGCATAAATTATAGCAATTTAATCGGTTTAAGTGAACGGTAGCATTAAAATTGCAAGTCGATTTTAATTA
>NW_018397289.1:430562-430727 GCF_002168275.2 Theobroma umbraticum
TATAATCTTAAAAATATTTTTAAATCAAATCCTTTTCATTTTTAGTTAAAATTGTTCATAATTCAATGTTTGCATTAAGAAATGTGAAATAGATACTATCCGTTGACAAGTAAAGTTCATTTATTGTCACTCATTCCATTGAAACCCTTATTACTCGTTGCAAAT
>NW_018397289.1:430857-431012 GCF_002168275.2 Theobroma umbraticum
ATCTTTGTTGTTTTTGATTCAAACCTATAATAATTAGATGCTTCCATTGGGAAAAGCGAGGCAGATGCTATCCATTGATAAGAAAAGTCAATTTATAGTCACTCTCACCTTTCAAAAGTTTTTTTACTCGTATTAAATGGTATTAGAATCTTATA
>NW_018397289.1:431112-431330 GCF_002168275.2 Theobroma umbraticum
GATCATTGAGTCTGAGAGACTCACCCCCTTATTTCCTTTTATAGATAAGTAATCAGTTTAAATGCATCACTTAGCATATCGAGACTAGAAGCAACATAGGTAATAGCATCTCTTAAACTTCCACTTTGAGTCGCTCTACTGCGTAGGGGTTGTGTTCATAAGAAAATTAAACTTATCAAAATTATTAGCCTTTCGGATATGTATTTGCTTAAAACTTT
>NW_018397289.1:431485-431600 GCF_002168275.2 Theobroma umbraticum
AAGCTTGTTCGAGATTTGATGGGTTCACTCACAAGTCTCAGAAGTCGGTAACGACTGGGGAAAAAAGGTCATTACAAACATGAAGCGACTGTCATCCATTTCCCTAAACCTTAAA
>NW_018397289.1:431887-432039 GCF_002168275.2 Theobroma umbraticum
TATAGTCACTCATGCCTTCAAAAGCTTAGTTATTCACTTTAAATGATTTTATAAACTTATAAGTGATTTTCAATCAAAATCTTTATTGTTTTTTATTTAAACCTATAATAATTAGATGTTTCCATTGGGAAATGCAAGGCAGATGCCATCCA
>NW_018397289.1:432450-432679 GCF_002168275.2 Theobroma umbraticum
TGCCATCCATTGACAAGAAAAGTTCATTTATAGCCACTCATACCTTTGAAAGCCGTGCTACTTGCTTTAAACTATTATATAAGGGTAAAAAGGATATTAAATCAAAATCTTTCTTTTTTTCAAGATAAAGCATATTATCCCAAGACCTTTTTCACTTATCGATTCAGCTATTTGCATTGGGAAACTTGAAATGGATGCCATCTATTAACAAGAAAAGTCCATTTATCAC
>NW_018397289.1:432819-432930 GCF_002168275.2 Theobroma umbraticum
AATAACAAGAAAAGTTCAGTTATAGTCACTCACGCCTTCGAAAGCCTAGTTATTGACTTTAAATTGTTTTATAATCTTATAATAATTTTAAATTGAAATCTTATTGTTTTT
>NW_018397289.1:433030-433158 GCF_002168275.2 Theobroma umbraticum
GTTTTCACGTACGTAATTTTTCTCATGGTGAGGAATAACGGTTTCTCCACAGCTTTCCTACTTATACGATGACATTGGATTTAACTCATGTATGAGGTACTTTATAAATTTGCATAAAAGCTTTGATA
>NW_018397289.1:433748-433947 GCF_002168275.2 Theobroma umbraticum
TGCTAAAAACTTTGGAGGTTGTGCAATGAATATTAAGTATGTTTGTATTTGACTTAAAGTTTACCAGTTTTGGATATTGTCGTCTAATAGCTACGCATAAATTATAGCAATTTAATCGATTTAAGTGAACGGTAGCATTAAAATGGCAAGTCGATTTTAATTATCCGAAATCTCAATTAAAGCTTGTTCGAGATTTGAT
>NW_018397289.1:434362-434512 GCF_002168275.2 Theobroma umbraticum
TGTTTGCATCAAGAAATATGAAACAAAAGCCATCCATTGATAAGCAAAATCTATCTATAGTCACTCATACCTTCAAAAGCCTAGTTATTCACTTTAAATGATTTTATAATCTTATAAGTAATTTTGAATCAAAATCTTTGTTGTTTTTGA
>NW_018397289.1:434825-434967 GCF_002168275.2 Theobroma umbraticum
AGAAACCTTGTTACTCACTTTAAATGAATTTATAATTTATAAATGATTTTAAATTGAAATCTTTTTTCTTATAATCTTATAAATGATACTAAATCGAAATCTTTTCAAATTTGGCTCAAACATATCATAGTTGGATGTTTTG
>NW_018397289.1:435067-435239 GCF_002168275.2 Theobroma umbraticum
TAAAATCATTTATAAATTATAAATTCATTTAAAGTGAGTAACAAGGTTTCTGATTGCTTGAATGACTATAAATGGACTTTTCTTGTCAATGTATGGTATCCACTTGATGTTTCCTCATGCAAATATCAATTATGATCAATTTTAACCAAAAATGAAAAGGATTTCGATTTAA
>NW_018397289.1:435249-435423 GCF_002168275.2 Theobroma umbraticum
AAGATTCTAATACCATTTAATGAGAGTAATAAAACTTTTGAAAGGTAAGAGTGACTATAAATTGACTTTTCTTCTAAATGGATGGCATCTGCCTCACATTTCCCAATGGAAGCATCTAAGTATTATAGGTTTGAATCAAAAACAACAAAGATTTTGATTCAAAATCACTTATAA
>NW_018397289.1:435650-435805 GCF_002168275.2 Theobroma umbraticum
TAAAATATAAAACTATTTGCAACGAGTAATAAGGGTTTTAATGGAATGAGTGACTATAAATGAACTTTGCTTGTCAACAGATAGTATCTATTTTACATTTTTTAATGCAAACATCGAATTATGATCAATTTTAACTAAAAATGAAAAAGATTTGA
>NW_018397289.1:435818-435974 GCF_002168275.2 Theobroma umbraticum
TTAAGATTATATAACCATTTAAAGAGAATAACAAGGCTTTCAAAGGCATGAGTAAGGTTTAAGGTTTAAGGAAATGGATGACAGTCGCTTCATGTTTGTAATGACCTTTTTCCCCCAATTGTTACCGACTTCTGAGACTTGTGAGTGAACCCATCA
>NW_018397289.1:436225-436347 GCF_002168275.2 Theobroma umbraticum
ATATCCGAAAGGCTAATAATTTTGATAAGTTTAATTGTCTTATGTAACACAACCCCTATGCAGTAGAGTGACTCGGAGTTGAAGTTTAAGAGATGCTATTACCTATGTTGCAGCTAGTCTCG
>NW_018397289.1:436357-436454 GCF_002168275.2 Theobroma umbraticum
TGATGCATTTGAATCGATTACTTATCTATAAAAGGAAATAAATGGGTGAGTCTCTCAGACTCAATGATCATCAACTTTGTGAGAAAGGTGTAGATGT
>NW_018397289.1:436554-436714 GCF_002168275.2 Theobroma umbraticum
GTTTTCACGTACGTAATTTTTCTCATGGTGAGGAATAACGGTTTCTCCACAGCTCTCCTACTTATATGATGACATTGGATTTAACTCATGTATGAGGTGCTTTATGAATTTGCATAAAAGCTTTGATAATGTTTGATTTTACTGAAGCATGCGTGATTAT
>NW_018397289.1:437017-437148 GCF_002168275.2 Theobroma umbraticum
GCATCTCTTAAACTTCCACTCCGAGTCGCTCTACTGCGTAGGGGTTGTGTTACATAAGACAATTAACCTTATCAAATTTATTAGCCTTTCGGATATGTATTTGCTAAAAACTTTGGAGGTTGTGCAATGAA
>NW_018397289.1:437474-437649 GCF_002168275.2 Theobroma umbraticum
AAAGGTCGTTACAAACATGAAGCGACTGTCATCCATTTCCCTAAACCTTAAACCATACTCATGCCTTTGAAAGCCTTGTTATTCTCTTTACATGGTTATATAATCTTAAAAATATTTTTAAATCAAATCTTTTTCATTTTCAGTTAAAATTGATCATAATTCGATGTTTGCATTA
>NW_018397289.1:437659-437957 GCF_002168275.2 Theobroma umbraticum
AATAGATACTATCCGTTGACAAGCAAAGTTCATTAATTGTCACTCATTCCTTTGAAACCCTTATTTCTCGTTGCAAATAGTTTCATATTTTATAAATGATTTTAAATCAAAATCTTTGTTGTTTTTGGTTAAATAGATCATAATTGGATGTTTGCATCAAGAAATATGAAACAAAAGCCACCCATTGACAAGAAAAATCTATCTATAGCCACTCATGCCTTCAAAAGCCCAATTATTCACTTTGAATGATTTTATAATCTTATAAGTAATTTTGAATCAAAATCTTTGTTGTTTTTGA
>NW_018397289.1:437974-438384 GCF_002168275.2 Theobroma umbraticum
TAGATGCTTCCATTGGGAAATGCGAGGCAGATGCCATCCATTGATAAGAAAAGTTAATTTATAGTCACTCTTACCTTTCAAAAGTCTTATTACTTGCATTGAATGGTATTAGAATCTTATAAAACATTTTAAATCAAAATCCTTTTCATTTTTAGTTAAAATTGATCATAATTGATGTTTACATGAGGAAACATGAAGTGGATGCCATCCATTAATAAGAAAAGTCCTTTTATTGTCTTTCAAGCCATCAGAAACCTTGTTTCTCACTTTAAATGAATTTATAATTTATAAATGATTTTAAATAGAAATTTTTTTTCTTATAATCTTATAAATGATTCTAAATCGAAATCTTTTTAAATTTTGCTCAAACCTATCATAGTTGGATGTTTTGCATTGGGAAACATTAATCG
>NW_018397289.1:438394-438506 GCF_002168275.2 Theobroma umbraticum
ATTGACAAGAAAAGTTCATTTATAGCCACTCATACCTTTGAAAGCCTTACTACTTGCTTTAAATTATTATATAAGGGTAAAAAGGATTTTAAATCAAAATCTTTCTTTTTTT
>NW_018397289.1:438671-438810 GCF_002168275.2 Theobroma umbraticum
TGAAATGGATGCCATCCATTAACAAGAAAAGTCCATTTATCACTTATGACATCAAAAACCTTATTACTTGCTTTATATGATTTTTCAATTTATAAATAATTTTAAATCAAAATCTTTTTCATTTTTGGTTTAAATAGAT
>NW_018397289.1:438840-439027 GCF_002168275.2 Theobroma umbraticum
AAAGCCAACCAATAACAAGAAAAGTTCAGTTATAGTCACTCACGCCTTCAAAAGCCTAGTTATTTAGTTTAAATTGTTTTATAATCTTATAATGATTTTAAATTGAAATCTTATTGGTTTTAGTTCAAACATATCATAATTTCATGCATGCATTAGGCAATGTGAAGCGGATGCCATCGATTGACAA
>NW_018397289.1:439099-439228 GCF_002168275.2 Theobroma umbraticum
AATCAAAATCTTTTTTGTTTTTGGTTAAACACGATCATAATTTTATGTTTGCATTAGGAAACATGTAACAAAACTCATCTTTTTATAAGAAAAATCCATTTATAGTCACTCATGCCCTCAAAAGCCTAA
>NW_018397289.1:439328-439462 GCF_002168275.2 Theobroma umbraticum
AAGGAATAGTTTAGAATAAAATATTTCGCATGTGAAAAAAGTTAGTGATTAAATGATAATATTTTTATCGCGGATGAATTAGTGGGTTAAAAGGTGATTCAGAAGTGAACCAGGACAAAGTGAGACATTTTGGG
>NW_018397289.1:439488-439669 GCF_002168275.2 Theobroma umbraticum
AAAATAATATTAAAATATTAATATTTTAGCTATTGTTGAAATTAGTCATGAAAAAAGATTATATGACTAATCTAAGTAGGGAAAAAGAAATAAGAAAGAATTGCGAAGAAGAAAAACACAGCGTTAGTGGGGCTCGCGTGCCTTTATTAAATAGAGTAAGAGTGTGTAAGTATATATTTAA
>NW_018397289.1:439731-439866 GCF_002168275.2 Theobroma umbraticum
GAAATTTAGAGGGTCACACGATAAATAGAGAAAAGTTTGAGAACTCATGTGTAAATTTTAACATTTAAGAAAGGTCAGATTATGTGAAATTTACTATTACATGTAAACTATGGTGTGCAAAAAGGAAAAGTTAGT
>NW_018397289.1:440301-440466 GCF_002168275.2 Theobroma umbraticum
CCACACCAAGGAATGGCAAAATGAATTTGCCTTGAGAGAACCCTCACCTTTGGAAAGAAAAAGAGAGAGAATCAGCTTGGAAGTAAAGGAAGAAAGAAAGAAAAGAGAAAAAAGAAAAAAGACAAGGAAGGTTCGGCCTAGTGGTTCCAAGCTAAGGAAGGTAAG
>NW_018397289.1:440630-440756 GCF_002168275.2 Theobroma umbraticum
GGTAAGTATTTTGGTCTTGAAATCACAAGTAAACAAGAGAAATGAGATGTGTGCCAATTGTTTATGTTTGTAGCAGCAATGATGACCATGGATGGAAGGAAATTGTGAACCAGATGTGGGACTCAA
>NW_018397289.1:441048-441235 GCF_002168275.2 Theobroma umbraticum
GACCGGCAAGTAGAATTGTCTAGATATGCATTTGAATCAATAGTGACATAACATCCCGCTATTGTAAGGTGAGTAGGGGGTGTTGATTTCCAAATTTTCATTCTATATATATATTGCTATACGGTTGATCAATGTGTCGATTTATTTTAAATGCGATCTATGGATAGCATGAACTGGTAGATATCTT
>NW_018397289.1:441286-441425 GCF_002168275.2 Theobroma umbraticum
TCTTGACCATATATATATATATACATGTTATATACGTAAAGCATTTTAAAATCGAGAAACAAGCTTTTTATCGTAATTTCTATCGAAATGTGCTTTATTGAATGTGTGATGTGCATTCATGAATGAATTTCATACTCAC
>NW_018397289.1:442151-442273 GCF_002168275.2 Theobroma umbraticum
CGACGTTATTTCGTGGAAGTAGGTCCATGAGTTCTTTATTTTTATTATATATTCAAGAGTGATATATCTTTGGGTTTTCAATACATGTTCTTTCACATGGTGAGAACTATAGGACTTTTCGT
>NW_018397289.1:442819-442975 GCF_002168275.2 Theobroma umbraticum
TCTTTTGCCTTTAGCTTGTTTCCCATCTACGCCCTACTCACAGAGTTGATGATCGCTGAGTCTTGAGAGACCCACCCCCTTATTTCCTTTTTGCAGATAAGTAATCAATTCAAGTGCATTGCTTAGCACATCGAGACTTACTGCAATATAGGTAAT
>NW_018397289.1:442985-443098 GCF_002168275.2 Theobroma umbraticum
AAACTTTCACTTCGATTCGCTCCGCTACCCAGGGTCATGTCACGTAAAACTACTAGATTAAATAAAGTATTATTAACGTTTCAGATGTGTATTTTGTTAAAAACTTTAAGGTT
>NW_018397289.1:443108-443235 GCF_002168275.2 Theobroma umbraticum
TGTTATGTGTGAAGTTGGGACACACGAGGATATTGTAACTAGTTACTATACTTCAATTGCAATCATTTATTTTGTTTAAGTAAACAAAAGTATTGTTATTACTAGTCGATTTATGTACGCAATAGAA
>NW_018397289.1:443250-443374 GCF_002168275.2 Theobroma umbraticum
TCTGAAATCTTAACTAAAACTTGTTTGGAATTTGACAAGTTCACTCGCAAGTCTTGGATGCTGGTAATGATAAGGGAAAAGGTCGTTATAATGTTTCCCAATGCAAACATCTAGTTATAATCAA
>NW_018397289.1:443691-443809 GCF_002168275.2 Theobroma umbraticum
TGATAGGTTTGAACCAAAAATGATAAAAATTTTATTTTAAAATCATTTATAAGATTATAAAACTATTTAAAGTGAGTAGCTAGGCTTTGTATGGCATGATTAACTATAAATGGGCTTT
>NW_018397289.1:443909-444047 GCF_002168275.2 Theobroma umbraticum
CTGAAATCTTAACTAAAGCTTGTTTGGAATTTGACAAGTTCACTCGCAAGTCTCGAATGCTGGTAACGATAAGGGAGAAGGTCATTATAATGTTTCCCAATGCAAACATCTAGTTATAATCAATTTTAACCAAGAAAG
>NW_018397289.1:444521-444636 GCF_002168275.2 Theobroma umbraticum
CTAGGCTTTGTATGGCATGATTAACTATAAATGGGCTTTCCTTGTTAATGGATGTCTTCCATTTCATGTTTCCTAATGCAAGCATCCCAATCTGATTTGTTTAACTAAAAATGAA
>NW_018397289.1:444858-444978 GCF_002168275.2 Theobroma umbraticum
TCTGATTTGTTTTAATTAAAAATGAAAAGGATTTTGGTTTAAAATCGTTTATAATATTATAAACTTATTTAATGTGAGTAATTAGATTTTCGAAGATATGAGTGAGCATAAATGGATTTT
>NW_018397289.1:445205-445324 GCF_002168275.2 Theobroma umbraticum
AAAGCAAGCAACAAGGGTTTTGATGACATGAGTGACTGTAAATCGACTTGTCTTATCAATGGATCGCATTTGCTTCACATTTCCTAATCCTAGCAAGCAAATATAATCTACTTTATCAA
>NW_018397289.1:445499-445674 GCF_002168275.2 Theobroma umbraticum
GATTGCATTCACTTTACGTTTCCCAATGCAAACATCCAACTATGATGGGTTTGAGCCAAAAATAAAAAGATTTTTGTTTAAAATCATTTATAAGATTATAACGTTATTTAAAGTGAGTATCAAGGATTTCGATGTCTTGAATGACTATAAATGAAATTTTCTTATCAGTGGATGG
>NW_018397289.1:446035-446150 GCF_002168275.2 Theobroma umbraticum
GCTTTCAAAGGCATGAATGATTATAAGTGAACTTTTCTTATCAACGAATTGCTTATACTTAATGTTTCCCATGCAAAAATTCAAATATGATATACTTTAACCTAAAATGAAAAAA
>NW_018397289.1:446250-446372 GCF_002168275.2 Theobroma umbraticum
ACTCGAGAGTAATATATCTTTGGATTTTCACGTACGTAATTTTTCTCATGGTGAAGAATAACGGTTTGTCCGCAGCTTTCCTACTTATACGATGACATTGGATTTAACTCATGTATGAGGTG
>NW_018397289.1:446896-447007 GCF_002168275.2 Theobroma umbraticum
TGTTCATAAGACAATTAAACTTATCAAAATTATTAGCCTTTCGGATATGTATTTACTAAAAACTTTGAAGGTTGTGCAATGAATATTAAGTATGTTTGTATTTGACTCAAA
>NW_018397289.1:447017-447127 GCF_002168275.2 Theobroma umbraticum
GTCAATTTTAATTATCCAAAATCTCAATTAAAGCTTGTTCGAGATTTGATGGGTTTACTCACAAGTCTCAGAAGTCGGTAACGATTGGGGGAAAAAGGTCGTTACAAACA
>NW_018397289.1:447236-447465 GCF_002168275.2 Theobroma umbraticum
TCATTTTTAGTTAAAATTGATCATAATTCGATGTTTGCATTAAGAAATGTGAAACAAATACTATCCGTTGACAAGCAAAGTTCATTTACTGTCACTCATTCCATAGAAACCCTTATTACTCACTGTAAATAGTTTTATATTTTATAAATAATTTTAAATCAAAATCTTTGTTGTCTTTGGTTAAAATAGATCATAATTGGATGTTTGCATCAAGAAATATGAAACAAAA
>NW_018397289.1:447653-447817 GCF_002168275.2 Theobroma umbraticum
ATTACTCGCATTAAATGGTATTAGAATCTTATAAAACATTTTAAATCGAAATCCATTTCATTTTTGGTCAAAATTGATCATAATTGATGTTTGCATGAGAAAACAAGAAATGGATGCCATCCATTGACAAGAAAAGTCCATTTATAGTCATTCAAGCCATCAGA
>NW_018397289.1:447947-448200 GCF_002168275.2 Theobroma umbraticum
GAAAAGTTCATTTATAGCCACTCATACCTTTGAAAGCCTTGCTACTTGCTTTAAGCCATTATATAAGGGTAAAAAGGATTTTAAATCAAAATCTTTCTTTTTTCAAGATAAAGCATATTATCCCAAAACCTTTTTTGCTTATCGATTCAATTGTTTGCATTGGGAAACTTGAAATGGATGCCATCCATTAACAAGAAACGTCCATTTATCACTTATGCCATCAAAAACCTTATTACTTGCTTTATATGATTTT
>NW_018397289.1:448392-448551 GCF_002168275.2 Theobroma umbraticum
TGTTTTTAGTTCAAACATATCATAATTGGATGCATGCACTAGGCAATGTGAAGCAGATGCTATCGATTGACAAGAAAAGTCTATTTATAGTTATTCATGCTTTCAAAAGCTTTGTTGCTCACTTTAAATGGTTTTATAATTTATAAATGATTTTAAATC
>NW_018397289.1:448608-448786 GCF_002168275.2 Theobroma umbraticum
TAAGAAAAATCCATTTATAGTCACTCATGCCCTCAAAAGCCTAATTACTTATTTAAAATTGTTTTATAATCATATAAATGATTTTAAATCAAAATCTTTTTATTTTTGGGTCAAACCTATCATCATTAGATGTTTACATTGAGAAACATGAAGTGGATGCTATCTATTGGCAAGAAAA
>NW_018397289.1:448897-449032 GCF_002168275.2 Theobroma umbraticum
TAAGAAAACTCTATTTATAGTCACTCATAGCTTCAAAAGCTTTGTTACTCCCTTCAAATAGTTTTGTAATCTTATAAATAAATTTAAATTAAAATCTTTTTCATTTTGGGCTAAAGAATATCATATTTGCATTTT
>NW_018397289.1:449042-449123 GCF_002168275.2 Theobroma umbraticum
AATATATCATAATTAGATGTTTACAGCTAGAAACATGAAAGGAATGCCATGCATTAGCAAAAAAAGTCAATTTATAGTCAC
>NW_018397289.1:449594-449705 GCF_002168275.2 Theobroma umbraticum
CTTTTTGTTTTTTGATAAACTAGATTATATTTGCTTGCTAGGATTAGGAAATAAGAAGCAAATGCCATCCATTGACAAGAAAAGTCAATTTACAGTCACTTATGTCATCAA
>NW_018397289.1:450046-450215 GCF_002168275.2 Theobroma umbraticum
ATAAGAAAAGTTCATTTATAGTCACTTATGCCATAGAAAGCCTAGCTACTCACTCTAAATGGTTTTATAATCTTATAAATGATTTTAATCAAAATTTTTATCATTTTTTATTCAAACCCATCATATTTGGACGCTTGCATCAAGAAATGTGAAGTAGTTGTCATCCTTT
>NW_018397289.1:450225-450420 GCF_002168275.2 Theobroma umbraticum
GTCAATTTATAATCACTCATATCTTCAAAACCTTTATTACTCGCTTTAATTACTTTTATAATCTTATAAATGATTTTTAGTCAAAATCTTTTTCATTTTTATTTAAAGAGATCAGATTTGGATGCTTGCCTTAGGAAACATGAAACGAAAGCCATCCATTCACAAGGAAAGCCCATTTATAGTTAATCATGCCAT
>NW_018397289.1:450750-450863 GCF_002168275.2 Theobroma umbraticum
TGGTTGAAACAGATCATATTTAGCTGTTTGCATCAGGAAACATGAAGGAAAAGCAATCTATTGATAAGAAAAGCCCATTAATCGTCACTTATGCTATCGAAACCCTAGTTAAT
>NW_018397289.1:450956-451094 GCF_002168275.2 Theobroma umbraticum
CCTTCTCCCTTATCGTTACTAGCATCCGAGACTTGCGAGTGAACTTGTCAAATTCCAAACAAGGTTTAGTTAAGATTTCAGATATTTAAATCAAACATTCTATTGCGTACATAAATTGACTAGTAATAACAATACTTT
>NW_018397289.1:451194-451440 GCF_002168275.2 Theobroma umbraticum
TCTTATAAACGATTTTAAACCAAAATCCTTTTCATTTTTAATTAAAACAAATCATATTTCGTCATTTGCATTAGGAAACATGAAGTGGAAGCAATCGATTGAGAAGAAAAGTTCATTTATAGTCACTTATGCCATAGAAAACCTAGCTACTCACTTTAAATGGTTTTATAATCTTATAAATGATTTTAATAAAAAATTTTGTCATTTTTTATTCAAACCTATCATATTTGGACGCTTGCATCAAGA
>NW_018397289.1:451450-451586 GCF_002168275.2 Theobroma umbraticum
AGTTGTCATCCTTTAGTAAGAAAAGTCAATTTATAATTACTCATATCTTCAAAACCTTTATTACTCACTTTAATTTCTTTTATAATCTTATAAATGATTTTAGAAAAAATCTTTTTCATTTTTAGTTAAACAGATC
>NW_018397289.1:451596-451728 GCF_002168275.2 Theobroma umbraticum
GCTTGCATTAGGAAACATGAAACGAAAGCCATTCATTCACAAGGAAAGCCCATTTATAGTTAATCATGCCATACAAACCCTAGCTACTCACTTTAAATGGTTTTATAATCTTATAAATGATTTTAAATTAAA
>NW_018397289.1:451909-452138 GCF_002168275.2 Theobroma umbraticum
TAAATGATTTTATAATCTTGTAAATGATTTTAAATTAAAATCTTTTTTGTTTTTTGTTGAAACAGATCATATTTAGCTGTTTGCATCCGAAAACATGAAGGAAAAGCCATCCATTGATAAGAAAAGCCCATTAATCATCACTTATGCTATCGAAACTCTAGTTAATAACTTTAAATAGATTTATAATCTTATAAATGATTTAAAATCTTAAAGTTTCTCTTTCTTAGTT
>NW_018397289.1:452648-452801 GCF_002168275.2 Theobroma umbraticum
GTAAGTCTCGATGTGCTAAGCAATGCACTTGAACTGATTACTTATCTGCAAAAAAGAAATAAGGGGGTGCGTCTCTCAAGACTCAGTGATCATCAACTCTGTGAGCAGCGCGTAGATGGGAAACAAGCTAAAGGTAGAAGATTTGAATATTAA
>NW_018397289.1:452811-452931 GCF_002168275.2 Theobroma umbraticum
AAATCAAAAGGTTATTGCAAGATTATCATTTAAATCAAATATTGAGTCAATACAAGTAAAGATCTTTACCATCGAAATTATAAAAAAACTTATTTAAAGCAAATCGATATAAGTACAAGA
>NW_018397289.1:453033-453160 GCF_002168275.2 Theobroma umbraticum
CTCTTGTAAAATCAAGAGTTATCAAAGCTTATACACAATTTCACAAATCACCTCTTATGTGAAGAGTTAAATTCAACATCATAGTAAAAATAAGGGAGCTACGAAAAGTCCTATAGTTCTCACCATG
>NW_018397289.1:453260-453413 GCF_002168275.2 Theobroma umbraticum
TAACTTTTCTTATCAATGGATGGCATTCGCTTCACGTTTTCTGACGCAAAGATTGAATTATGATAATTTTGAACCAAAAATTATAAAAATTTTAATTTAAAATCATTTATAAGATTAGAAAACCATTTAAAGTGAGTAGCTAGGCTTTGTATG
>NW_018397289.1:453423-453568 GCF_002168275.2 Theobroma umbraticum
CTATAAATGGGCTTTCCTTGTTAATGGATGGCTTCCATTTCATGTTTCCTAATGCAAGCATCCCAATCTGATCTGTTTAACTAAAAATGATAAAGATTTTGACTTAAAATCATTTATAAGATTATAAAAGCAATTAAAGCGAGTA
>NW_018397289.1:453797-453996 GCF_002168275.2 Theobroma umbraticum
AGTGACTATAAATGGACTTTTCTTGTCAATCGATGGCTTCCACTTCATGTTTCCTAACGCAAATGACCAAATCTGATTTGTTTTAATTAAAAATGAAAAGGATTTTGGTTTTAAATCATTTATAAGATTATAAAACCATTTAATGTGAGTAATTAGATTTTTGAAGATATGAGTGAGCATAAATGGATTTTTATTCTCA
>NW_018397289.1:454389-454512 GCF_002168275.2 Theobroma umbraticum
GGGTGACTATAAATAAAATTTTCTTCTCAAAGGATTGCATTCACTTTACGTTTCTCAATGCAAACATCCAACTATGATGGGTTTGAACCAAAAAATAAAAAGATTTTTGTTTAAAATCATTTA
>NW_018397289.1:454522-454615 GCF_002168275.2 Theobroma umbraticum
ACGCTGTTTAAAGTGAGTATCAAGGATTTCGATGGCTTAAATGACTATAAATGAAATTTTCTTATCAGTGGATGGTATTAGCTTCACATGACT
>NW_018397289.1:454915-455046 GCF_002168275.2 Theobroma umbraticum
TAAAACCCTTTTAAAAAAATAAGTAGGCTTTCAAAGGCATGAATGATTATAAGTAAACTTTTCTTATCAACGAATTACTTCTACTTAATGTTTCCCATGCAAAAATGCAAATATGATATGCTTTAACCCAA
>NW_018397289.1:455146-455267 GCF_002168275.2 Theobroma umbraticum
AAAAATGAAAAGGATTTTGGTTTAAAATCGTTTATAAGATTATAAAATCATTTATGTGAGTAATTAAACTTTCAAAGATATGAGTGAGCATAAATGGATTTTTCTTCTCAACAGAAGGCTT
>NW_018397289.1:455280-455432 GCF_002168275.2 Theobroma umbraticum
CCCAATTGAAACAACCAATTGGCATTTGTTTGAACCAAAAATTAAAAGATTTCAATTTAAAATTATTTATAAATTATAAAATCGTTTAAAGCAAGCAACAAAGGTTTTGATGACATGAGTGACTGTAAATGGACTTTTCTTGTCAATGGATG
>NW_018397289.1:455578-455766 GCF_002168275.2 Theobroma umbraticum
TCGAGTAATAAGGCTTTCGAGGGCATGGGTGACTATAAATAAAATTTTCTTCTCAAAGGATTCAATTCACTTTATGTTTCCCAATGCAAATATCCAACTATGATGGGTTTGAACCAAAAATAAAAAGATTTTTATTTAAAATCATTTATAAGATTATAACACTGTTTAAAGTGAGTATCAAGGATTTC
>NW_018397289.1:455861-455994 GCF_002168275.2 Theobroma umbraticum
AGCTTCACATGACTTGATCCAAACATCCAAACATAATCTATTTTAAGAAAAAGTAAAAAAGATTTGTATATAAAATCATTTATTAAACCATTTAAAAAGAGTAACAAAGCTTTCGAAGGTATGAGTGACTATA
>NW_018397289.1:456049-456287 GCF_002168275.2 Theobroma umbraticum
ATATATTTGAACCGAAAACAAGAATGATTTTGATTTAAAATCAGTTATAAGCTTGTAAAACCCTTTAAAAAAAATAAGTAGGCTTTCAAATGCATGAATGATTATAAGTGAACTTTTCTTATCAACGAATTGCTTCTAGTTAATGTTTCCCATGCAAAAATGCAAATATGATATGCTTTAACCAAAAATGAAAAAGATTTTAATTTAAAATTATTTATAAGATTACAAAACTATTTAA
>NW_018397289.1:456714-456833 GCF_002168275.2 Theobroma umbraticum
TTATAAAAGGATGGCTTTTGTTACATGTTTCCTAGTGCAAACATAAAATTATAATTGTGTTTAAAAGAAAACAAAAAAGATTTTGATTTAAAATCATTTATAAATTATAAAACCATTTA
>NW_018397289.1:456933-457076 GCF_002168275.2 Theobroma umbraticum
GGGTTGAGTAAAGTTGTTAAATGAATTGAAGATGGAAAATCTTGTACTTATATCTATTTGCTTTAAATAAGTTTTTTAATGATTTCGATTATAGAGATCTTTACTTGTATTGATTCAATATTTGATTTAAATGATAATCTTGC
>NW_018397289.1:457435-457550 GCF_002168275.2 Theobroma umbraticum
CGTAAAACTACTAGATTGTATAAAGTATTATTAACGTTTCAGATGTGTATTTTGATAAAATCTTTAGGGTTGTGTATTCGATGTTATGTGTGAAGTTGGGACACACGAGGATATT
>NW_018397289.1:457831-458022 GCF_002168275.2 Theobroma umbraticum
AAATCATTTATAAGATTATAAATCCATTTAAAGTTATTAACTAGGGTTTCGATACCATAAGTGATGATTAATGGGCTTTTCTTATCAATAGATGGCTTTTCCTTCATGTTTCCTGATGCAAACAGCTAAATATGATATGTTTCAACCAAAAACAAAAAAGATTTTAATTTAAAATCATTTACAAGATTATA
>NW_018397289.1:458124-458325 GCF_002168275.2 Theobroma umbraticum
TTCGCTTCACGTTTTCTGATGCAAAGATCGAATTATGATAGGTTTGAACCAAAACTGATAAAAATTTTAATTTAAAATCATTTATAAGATTATAAAACCATTTAAAATGAGTAGCTAGGCTTTGTATGGCATGATTAACTATAAATAGGCTTTCCTTGTCAATGGATGGCTTCCGTTTCATGTTTCCTAATGCAAGCATCC
>NW_018397289.1:458431-458636 GCF_002168275.2 Theobroma umbraticum
ATAAAGGTTTTGAAGATATGAGTGATTATAAATTGACTTTTCTTACTAAAGGATAACAACTAATTCACATTTCTTGATGCAAGCATCCCAATATGATAGGTTTGAATCAAAAACGACAAAAATTTTGATTAAAATCATTTATAAGGTTATAAAACCATTTAAAGTGAGTAGTTAGGCTTTCTATGGCATAAGTGACTATAAATGA
>NW_018397289.1:458646-458823 GCF_002168275.2 Theobroma umbraticum
TCAATCGATGGCTTCCACTTCATGTTTCCTAACGCAAATGACCAAATCTGTTTTGTTTTAATTAAAAATGAAAAGAATTTTGGTTTAAAATCGTTTATAAGATTATAAAACCATTTAATGTGTGTAATTAGACTTTCGAAGATATGAGTGAGCATAAATGGATTTTTCTTCTCAACA
>NW_018397289.1:459086-459208 GCF_002168275.2 Theobroma umbraticum
AACAAAAAGGATTTTGATTTAAAATCATTTATAACATTATAAAACTATTTAAATTGAGTAATAAGGCTTTCGAAGGCATGAGTGACTATAAATAAAATTTTCTTCTCAAAGGATTGCATTCA
>NW_018397289.1:459308-459428 GCF_002168275.2 Theobroma umbraticum
TCTTTTTAAATGGTTTAATAATCTTATAAATGATTTTATATACAAATCTTTTTAGCTTTTTCTTAAAATAGATTATGTTTGGATGTTTGGATCAAGGCATGTGAAGCTAATACCATCCAC
>NW_018397289.1:459777-459889 GCF_002168275.2 Theobroma umbraticum
TTTTGATAAACTAGATTATATTTGCTTGCTAGGATTAGGAAATGTGAAGCAAATACCATCCATTGATAAGAAAAGTCTATTTACGATCGCTCATGTCATCAAAACCCTTGTT
>NW_018397289.1:460070-460283 GCF_002168275.2 Theobroma umbraticum
TATGCTCACTCATATCTTCGAAAGTCTAATTACTCACATTAAATAGTTTTATAACCTTATAAATAATTTTAAACCAAAATCCTTTTCTTTTTTAATGAAAACAAATCAGATTTGGTCATTCGCATTAGGAAACATGAAGTGGAAGCCATCGATTGATAGGAAAAGTCCATTTATAGTCACTTATGCCATAGAAAGCCTAGCTACTCACTTTAA
>NW_018397289.1:460369-460480 GCF_002168275.2 Theobroma umbraticum
CATATCTTCAAAACCTTTATTACTCACTTTAATTGCTTTTATAATCTTATAAATAATTTTAAGTCAAAATCTTTTTCATTTTTAGTTAAACAAATCAGATTTGGATGCTTG
>NW_018397289.1:460526-460623 GCF_002168275.2 Theobroma umbraticum
ATCATTTTTGGTTCAAACCTATCATAATTCGATCTTTGCATCAGAAAACGTGAATCGAATGCCATCCATTGACAAGAAAAGTTAATTTATAGACATT
>NW_018397289.1:460633-460718 GCF_002168275.2 Theobroma umbraticum
AAACTAATTTATAGACATTCATGCTTTCGAAAGTTTTGTTGCTCACTTTAAATGGTTTGATAATTTATAAATGATTTTAAATCAA
>NW_018397289.1:461017-461146 GCF_002168275.2 Theobroma umbraticum
AGTGGATGCTATCTATTGGCAAGAAAAGCCCATTTAGAGTCACTTATGCCTTCGGAAGCCTTGTTACTTACTTTTAATAGTTTTATAATTTATTAATAATTTAAACTCAAAAATCATTTTCATTGTCAG
>NW_018397289.1:461246-462318 GCF_002168275.2 Theobroma umbraticum
ATTATATTTGCTTGCTAGGATTAGGAAATGTGAAGCAAATGCCATCCATTGACAGGAAAAGTCAATTTACAGTCACTCATGTCATCAAAAACCTTATTACTTGCTTTATATGATTTTACAATTTATAAATAATTTTAAATCAAAATCTTTTTCATTTTTGGTTTGAATAGATTACAATTCGATGTTTGCTTTATGAAATGAGAAGTGAAAGCAAACCAATAACAAGAAAAGTTCAATTATAGTCACTCACGCCTTCGAAAGGCTAGTTATTTACTTTAAATTATTTTATAATCTTGTAATGATTTTAAATTGAAATCTTATTGTTTTTAGTTCAAACATATCATAATTGCATGCATGCACTAGGCAATGTGAAGCGGATGCCATTGATTGACAAGAAAAGTCCATTTATGGTCATTCATGCTTTCGAAAGCTTTGTTGCTCACTTTAAATGGTTTTATAATTTATAAATGATTTTAAATCAAAATCTTTTTTGTTTTCGGTTAAACACGATCATAATTTTATGTTTGCACTAGGAAACATGTAACAAAAGCCATCCTTTTATAAGAAAATCCATTTATAGTCACTCATGCCCTCAAAAGCCTAATTACTTGTTTTAAATGGTTTTATAATCATATAAATGATTTTAAATCAAAATCTTTTTATTTTTGGTTCAAACCTATCATAATTCGATGTTTGCATTGAGAAACATGAAGTGGATGCCATCTATTGCCAAGAAAAGCCCATTTAGAGTCACTTATGCCTTCGAAAGCCTTATTACTTACTTTAAATAGTTTTATAATTTATTAATAATTTTAACTCAAAAATCTTTTTCATTGTTAGTTAAAACAGATCATAATTAGATATCTGCATTGAGAAATGTGAAGTGAAAGCCATCAATTTATAAGAAAACTTTATTTATAGTCACTCATAGCTTCAAAAGCTTTGTTACTCCCTTTAAATAGTTTTGGAATCTTATAAATAATTTTAAATTGAAATCTTTTTCATTTTGGGTTAAAGAATATCATATTTACATTTTTGCATGGGAAACATTAAGTAGAAGCAATTCGTTGAT
>NW_018397289.1:462418-462550 GCF_002168275.2 Theobroma umbraticum
TGAATGGGTCAAAGAGAAGAATTGATTGGCATGACATGTTAAGAGAAAAGAAAATAAAATAATGGGATAAAAATAGACAATGAAGGTGTCGGGTGAAAAGGTTTCAAAAGCCTTTTTACCTTTTGATTTTAA
>NW_018397289.1:462560-462669 GCF_002168275.2 Theobroma umbraticum
GAAAAAGGAAAATGACAAAATGATTAAGCTTTGAGCAATTCGCCTATAAGAGAAAAAAAGAAAGGAAATTTGAGTGTGAGGAACTTGGGAGAATCCGCCCACACCAAGG
>NW_018397289.1:463286-463630 GCF_002168275.2 Theobroma umbraticum
AGCATGCAATGTGTCTAAATTGTGTTGTGTTGATTATGGTTGGTCGATAGTATATGGAATGCTTGTTAAATGCGTGTGATTAAGGGTAATGAAAAATACAAATTTAGTTTAAAGATTTAATGATTGATGTGTTACCCATACTCGAGAATAATTAAGTATATTGAGTTTGAATTTTGCTAGGAAGCATATAAGTTGAGAAATATGCCGTGGTGGCATGTTGGAGGAGGTGACGGGTGATCGGCAAGTAGAATTATCTAGATATGCATTTGAATCAATAGCGATATAGCATTCCGCTATTGTAAGGTGAGTAGGGGGTGTTGATTTCCAAATTTTCATACTATATA
>NW_018397289.1:463730-463831 GCF_002168275.2 Theobroma umbraticum
TTAAATGATTTTATAATTTATAAATAATTTTAAACTAAAATCTTTTAATTTTTGGTTCAAACAAATGCCAATTGGTTGTTTCAATTAGGAAACTTGAAGCG
>NW_018397289.1:464283-465475 GCF_002168275.2 Theobroma umbraticum
ATCTTATAAATGATTTTAAGTCAAAATCTTTTTCATTTTTAGTTAAACAAATCAAATTTGGATGCTTGGATTAGGAAACATGAAACGGAAGCCATCCATTGACAAGGAAAGCCCATTTATAGTTAATCATGCCATACAAAGCCTAGCTACTCACTTTAAATGGTTTTATAATCTTATAAATGATTTTAAATTAAAATTTTTATCATTTTTGGTTCAAACCTATCATAATTCGATCTTTGCGTCAGAAAACGTGAAGCGAATGCCATACATTGATAAGAAAAGTTAATTTATAGACATTCATGCCTTGGAAACCCTTATTAGTTGCTTTAAATGATTTTATAATCTTGTAAATGATTTTAAATTAAAATCTTTTTTGTTTTTGGTTGAAACAGATTATATTTTGCGGTTTGCATTAGGAAACATGAAGGAAAAGCCATCCATTGATAAGAAAAGCCCATTAATCGTCACTTATGCTATCGAAACCCTAGTTAATAACTTTAAATGGATTTATAATCTTATAAATGATTTTAAATCTTAAAGTTTCTCTTTCTTGGTTAAAATTGATTATAACTAGATGTTTGCATTGGGAAACATTATAACGACCTTCTCCCTTATCGTTACCAGCATCCGAGACTTGCGAGTGAACTTGTCAAATTCAAACAAGTTTTAGTTAAGATTTTAGATATTTAAATCAAACATTCTATTGTGTACATAAATCGACTAGTAATAACAATACTTTTGTTTACTTAAACCAAATAAATGATTGCAATTAAAGTATAGTAACTAGTTACAATATCCTCGTGTGTCCCAACTTCACACATAACATCGAATACACAACCTTAAAGTTTTTAACAAAATACACATCTGAAACGTTAATAATACTTTATACAATCTAGTAGTTTTATGTGACATGACCCTAGGTAGCGGAGCGACTCGAAGTGAAAGTTTAAGAGATGCCATTACCTATATTGCAGTAAGTCTCGATGTGCTAAGCAATGCACTTGAACTGATTACTTATCTGCAAAAAGGAAATAAGGGGGTGGGTCTCTCAAGACTCAGTGATCATCAACTCTGTGAGTAGGGCGTAGATGGGAAACAAGCTAAAGGCAGAAGATTTGAATATTAAAAATATAAGATATATGTAAACAATATAGCTCAAAAGAGAGGTTTGTGCCTTATATGTAAAATCAAA
>NW_018397289.1:465952-466072 GCF_002168275.2 Theobroma umbraticum
TCCCACAGCCATGGCAGTTTCAAAGATGTTGGCTAACATCGAAGAAATCAGGCAGTCACAACAGCTTATATCACTTGTGGCCTAGCCACATATATCAACCCGTGCCCTTGCCATGTATGT
>NW_018397289.1:466438-466594 GCF_002168275.2 Theobroma umbraticum
ATATATGGTCAAGACAATTTCAAATATTTTGACATTCACCAATTCCTAGGATATCTACCAGTTCATTCTGTCCATAGATCGCATTTAAAATAAATCGACACATTGATCAACCATATAGCAATATATATATAGTATGAAAATTTGGAAATCAACACC
>NW_018397289.1:466694-466808 GCF_002168275.2 Theobroma umbraticum
GCTTGTTTCCTGATTTTAAAATGCTTTACGTATATAACATGTATATATATATATGGTCATGACAATTTCAAATATTTTGACATTCACAAATTCCTAAGATATCTACCAGTTCAT
>NW_018397289.1:466900-467145 GCF_002168275.2 Theobroma umbraticum
AAAATTTGGAAATCGACACCCCCTACTCACCTTACAATAGCGGGATGCTACGTCGCTATTGATTCAAAGGCATATCTAGACAATTCTACTTGCCGATCACCTGTCACCTCGTCCTACATGCCACCACGGCGTACTTCTCAACTTATACCCTTCCTAGCAAAATTCGAACTCAATACACTTAATTACTCTCTAGTATGGGTAACACATCAATCATTAAATCTTTAACCTAAATTCATATTTTTCAT
>NW_018397289.1:467418-467574 GCF_002168275.2 Theobroma umbraticum
CGAGGACCTTTGCACCACAACATTTTCACGCAATTACCAACTCAAATTCATAACAAAAATCAAAGTTTTACTTACCTTCCTTAGCTTGGAACCACAAGGCCGAACCTTCCTTGTCTTTTTTCTTCTTTCTCTTTCTTTCTTTCTTCCTTTGCTTCC
>NW_018397289.1:467630-467781 GCF_002168275.2 Theobroma umbraticum
ATTCATTTTGCCATTCCTTGGTGTGGGCGGATTCTCCCAAGTTCCTCACACTCAGATTTCCTTTCTTTTCTTCTCTTATGGGCGAATTGCTAAAAGCTAATCATTTTGTCATTTTCCTTTTTCTTTCATGTGGTTAAAATCAAAAGGTAAA
>NW_018397289.1:467818-467944 GCF_002168275.2 Theobroma umbraticum
TTCTTTTCCCTTAACATGTCATGCCAATCAATTCTTCTCTTTGACCCATTCAACTCACATACAAACCACTTTTTCCTTTCTTCATTTGACCACCAATGCACCAATCACATTACATGCAAATAAATT
>NW_018397289.1:468044-468219 GCF_002168275.2 Theobroma umbraticum
GGCCTAGTGGTTCCAAGCTAAGGAAGGTAAGTAAAACTTTGATTTTGGTTATGAGTTTGAGTTGGTAATTGCGTAAAAATGTTGTACTGCAAAGGTCCTCGAAGATTTGAAAGAAATACAAGCATGCATGTAGGTGGATTTTGGAATGCATGGTGATTTTGAGCTAGATAAGCAA
>NW_018397289.1:468242-468365 GCF_002168275.2 Theobroma umbraticum
ATCACAAGTAAACAAGAGAAATGAGATGTGTGCTAATTGTTTATGTTTGTGGCATCAATGATGACCATAGATGGGAGGAAATTGTGAACCAGATGTGGGACTCAAGCTAAAACTGAGAGGTGA
>NW_018397289.1:468651-468763 GCF_002168275.2 Theobroma umbraticum
TTAAGTGTATTGAGTTTGAATTTTGCTAGGAAGCGTATAAGTTGAGAAGTACGCTGTGGTGGCATATTGGAGGAGGTGACGGGTGACCGGCAAGTAGAATTGTCTAGATATG
>NW_018397289.1:468773-468911 GCF_002168275.2 Theobroma umbraticum
AATAGCGATATACCATCCCACTATAGTAAGGTGAGTAGGGGGTGTTGATTCCAAATTTTCATACTATATATATATTGCTATACAGTTGATCAACGTGTCGATTTATTTTAAATGCGATCTATGGACAGCATGAACTGG
>NW_018397289.1:469519-469682 GCF_002168275.2 Theobroma umbraticum
GGGCACGGGTTGATATATGTGGCTAGGCCACAAGTGATATACGTTGTTGTGACTGCCCGATTTCTTCGATGTTAGCCAACATCGTTGAAACTGCTATGGCTATGGGAATTCGGTGGAGTAGAGCTTCCGACGTTATTTCGTGGAAGTAGGTCCATGAGTTCTT
>NW_018397289.1:469782-469929 GCF_002168275.2 Theobroma umbraticum
AAACTTGATTTGGCTTTTAAGTGGTTTTACTAAACCGGGAGATTTGAGAGTAGGGCGAATGTCATATTGGGATAGTGTGACCCTTGTGCACATGTGAGCTTTTGCTATAGAACCTTTGGGTCACCGATGGGCTGTTAGACATGGTTG
>NW_018397289.1:469939-470131 GCF_002168275.2 Theobroma umbraticum
TTGTGATACATACATGGCAAGGGCACGGGTTGATATATGTGGCTAGGCAACAAGTGATATACACTGTTGTGATTGCCTGATTTCTTCGATGTTAGCCAACGTCATTGAAACTGCCATGGCTGTGGGAATTCGGTGGAGTAGAGCTCCCGGTGTTATTTCGTGGAAGCAGGTCCATGAGTTCTTTATTTTTAT
>NW_018397289.1:470141-470262 GCF_002168275.2 Theobroma umbraticum
AGAGTGATATCTCTTTAGGTTTTCAATACGGGTTCTTTCACATGGTGAGAACTATAGGACTTTTCGCAGCTCCCTTATTTTTACTATGATGTTGGATTTAACTCTTCACATATGAGGTGAT
>NW_018397289.1:470476-470591 GCF_002168275.2 Theobroma umbraticum
TATTGATTCAATATTTGATTTAAATGATAATCTTGCAATAACATTTTGATTTTATATATAAGGCACAAACCTCTCTTTTGAGCTATATTGTTACATATATCTTATATTTTTAATA
>NW_018397289.1:470601-470716 GCF_002168275.2 Theobroma umbraticum
TAGCACATCGAGACTTACTGCAATGTAAGTAATGGCATCTCTTAAACTTTCACTTCGAGTCGCTCCGCTGCCTAGGGTCATGTCACATAAAACTACTAGATTGTATAAAGTATTA
>NW_018397289.1:471083-471224 GCF_002168275.2 Theobroma umbraticum
TATAATGTTTCCCAATGCAAACATCTAGTTATAATCAATTTTAACCAAGAAAGATAAACTTTATAATTTAAAATCATTTATAAGATTATAAATCCATTTAAAGTAATTAACTAGGGTTTCGATAGCATAAGTGACGATTAA
>NW_018397289.1:471234-471315 GCF_002168275.2 Theobroma umbraticum
TTATCAATGGATGACTTTTCCTTCATGTTTCCTGACGCAAACGACTAAATATGATCTGTTTCAACCAAAAACAAAAAAGAT
>NW_018397289.1:471325-471463 GCF_002168275.2 Theobroma umbraticum
AATCATTTACAAGATTATAAAATCATTTAAAGCAAGTCATAAGGGTTTCTAAGGCATGAATGTCTATAAATTGGTTTCCAAGGTAAGAATGTCTATAAATTAACTTTTCTTATCAATGGATGGCATTCGCTTCACGTT
>NW_018397289.1:471563-471709 GCF_002168275.2 Theobroma umbraticum
TCTTAGGAATTTGTGAATGTCAAAATATTTGAAATTGTCTTGACCATATATATACATGTTATATACGTAAAGCATTTTAAAATCGAGAAACAATCTTTTTATCGCAATTTCTATCAAAATGTGCTTTATTGAATGTGTGATGTGCA
>NW_018397289.1:471719-471875 GCF_002168275.2 Theobroma umbraticum
AATTTCATACTCACCATGCTGATTTGACATCTAAACCTCATGCAAAAGGTTCATAACGTAAAGCTTTACAAAATGGGGGTTTTATCACGTTACTGTGATCGATATTTTGAAAATGATTTGAAATGATCCTTTGAAAACTTGATTTGGCTTTTAAGT
>NW_018397289.1:472153-472263 GCF_002168275.2 Theobroma umbraticum
GCACAGGTTGATATATGTGGCTAGGCCACAAGTGATATACGCTGTTGTGACTGCTCGATTTCTTCGATGTTAGCCAACATCGTTGAAACTGCCATGGCTGTGGGAATTCG
>NW_018397289.1:472385-472505 GCF_002168275.2 Theobroma umbraticum
ATATCTCTTTGGGTTTTCAATACGTGTTCTTTCACATGGTGAGAACTATAGGACCTTTCGTAGCTTCCTTATTTTTACTATGATGTTGGATTTAACTCTTCACATATGAGGTGATTTGTG
>NW_018397289.1:473002-473159 GCF_002168275.2 Theobroma umbraticum
TTTTGCAGATAAGTAATCAGTTCAAGTGCATTGCTTAGCACATCGAGACTTACTACAATATAGGTAATGGCATCTCTTAAACTTTCACTTCGAGTCGCTCTACTGCGTAGGGGTTGTGTTCATGAGACAATTATACTTATCAAAATTATTAGCCTTT
>NW_018397289.1:473169-473248 GCF_002168275.2 Theobroma umbraticum
TTTGCTAAAAACTTTGGAGGTTGCTAGAAACCGTTATTCCTCACCATGAGAAAAATTACGTACGTGAAAACCCAAAGAT
>NW_018397289.1:473348-473471 GCF_002168275.2 Theobroma umbraticum
CAATTTAGACACATTGCATGCTCACCTTTCAATTTTAGCTTGAGTCCCACATCTGGTTCACAATTTCCATCCATCCATGGTCATCATTGCTGCCACAAACATAAACAATTAGCACACATCTCA
>NW_018397289.1:473501-473651 GCF_002168275.2 Theobroma umbraticum
AAAATACTTACCCATTGCTTATCTAGCTCAAAATCACCATGGATTACAAAATCCACCTACATGCATGCATGTATTTCTTTCAAATCATTGAGGACTTTTGCAATACAACATTTTCACGCAATTACCAACTCAAATTCATAACCAAAATCA
>NW_018397289.1:474176-474330 GCF_002168275.2 Theobroma umbraticum
TCTTATTCTTTCTTTTGCTTCACATGATGGGGGCCCCACATGTCTCCCACTAACGTTTCCTTTTTGCACACCATAGTTTACATGTAATAGTAAATTTCATATGTATATCACATATTTCACATAATCTAACCTTTCTTAAATGTTAAAAATTACA
>NW_018397289.1:474603-474801 GCF_002168275.2 Theobroma umbraticum
TTTAATAAAGGCACGCGAGCCCCGCTAACGCTGTGTTTTTCTTCTTTGCAATTCTTTCTTATTTCTTTTCCCCCACTTAGATTGGTCATATAATCTTTTTTCATGACTAATTTCAACAACAGTTAAAATATTAATATTTTAATCTTATTTTATTAATAAAAATATTATTTTATTTTAAAATTCTCCACTTGTTTCCTC
>NW_018397289.1:474839-475675 GCF_002168275.2 Theobroma umbraticum
TTCACTTCTGAATCACCTTTTAACTCACTAATTCATCCTCGATAAAAATATTATTATTTAATCACTAACTTTTTTCACATGCGAAATATTTTATTCTAAACTATTCCTTTCATTCATCATCCCTCTTTGGCACTTAGATTTATGTAAATCGACCCTTTCTCTTGTCAATAAGGTCGTATTGGCTCATATGCAAGGGTATGGAGTGTTACAAACATGAAACAAAAGCCATTTATTGACAAAAAAATTGCATTTATATTCACTCTTGCCTTCAAAAGCCTTGTTACTCACTTTAAATGGTTTTATAATCATAAAAATGATTTTAAATCGAAATCTTTTTTGATTTTGGTTATAATAGATCATGTTTGGATGTTTGCATGGAAACATGAAGTGGATGCCATCCATTGACAAGAAAAGTCTATTTATAGCCACTCATGCCTTCGAAAGAGTTGTTACACACTTTAAATGTTTTTATAATCTTATAAATGATTTTAAATTGAAATTGTTTTTGTTTTTAGTTAAACAAATCCTATTTGCATTTTTGCATTGGGAAACATGAAGTAGAAGTAATTCATTGACAAGAAAAGTCTACTTAAAGTTACTCATGTCTTCGAAAGCTTTGTTACTCGCTTTAAATGGTTTTATAATTTTATAAATAATTTAAAGTCAAAATCCTTTTTTTGGTTCAAATCTATTTTAATTGGATGCTAGCATTGAGAAACATGAAACGGACAGTCTCCATTGGCAAGTAAAGTCATTTTATAGTCACTCATGACTTTGAAAGCCTTGTTACTTACTTTAAATGGTTTAATAATCCTATAAATGATTTTAAATTGAAA
>NW_018397289.1:475685-475817 GCF_002168275.2 Theobroma umbraticum
TTTTGGTTAAAATAGGCTATATTTAGATGTATGCATCAGGAAATGTGAAGAGAATGCCATCCATTGATAAGAAAAGTCTATTTATAATCACTAATGTCATCGAAATCCTTGTTACTCACTTTATATGGTTTT
>NW_018397289.1:475917-476073 GCF_002168275.2 Theobroma umbraticum
ATGATAATCATCTTGTGGGATTATGTAATGATGGAAAAGGGGGCTTGAAATAAAAAAGGGAAGAAAAATTTCATAAATATATAAAAATACAAATAGCTAAAAGGAAGGGGAATTTACAAGGCAATCATTAGATCTTTCAAATAATGAACATTCAGA
>NW_018397289.1:476344-476456 GCF_002168275.2 Theobroma umbraticum
TTTTTTTTTAGGCATAGTATTTTTTTCCAGGATCAATATTTATCAAATTAGGAAAATTTTCTCCATCCATGTTGGTTAAAATTAAAGCTCCTCCTGAAAAAGCTTTTTTCAC
>NW_018397289.1:476544-476666 GCF_002168275.2 Theobroma umbraticum
TCAACGTCTTCTAATATTGTCTCCATTAACACTCTCAATGATAGGACTTCCACCACAATGGGTAGCACTTCTTGACCATGGATGGCATCCGTTACATGTTTCTTGATGCAAACATCTCATTA
>NW_018397289.1:476934-477035 GCF_002168275.2 Theobroma umbraticum
TGAGTGACTATAAATGAAATTTTCTTGCTAATGGATATCCTTTGCCTCATGTTTCCTTATGCAAGCATCCAATTACGACTTGCTTTAACTAAAAATGAAAA
>NW_018397289.1:477045-477162 GCF_002168275.2 Theobroma umbraticum
TTAAAAATCATTTATAAGATTATAAAACTATTTCAAGCGAATAGTAAGACTTTTGAGGGCATGAGTGACTATAAATAAACTTTTCTTGTCAATAAATGTCTTTTGCTTCACATTTCC
>NW_018397289.1:477172-477254 GCF_002168275.2 Theobroma umbraticum
ATCCAATTATGATTTAGTTTAACGAAAGACAAAAAAAATGATTTGAAATCATTTATAATTTATAAAACCATTTAAAGCGGGT
>NW_018397289.1:477354-477546 GCF_002168275.2 Theobroma umbraticum
TGATTTAAAATCATTAATAAGATTAATAAACCATTAAAGTGACTAATAAGGCTTAAAGGCATGAGTGACTATAAATGAAATTTTCTTGCTAATGGATATCTTCTACCTCATGTTTCCTGATGCAAGCATCCAATTACAACTTGCTTTAACTAAAAATGAAAAAGATTTGAATTTAAAAATCATTTATAAGAT
>NW_018397289.1:477918-478057 GCF_002168275.2 Theobroma umbraticum
ATAAATGGAGTTTTCTTGTCAATAGATGGCTTTCGCTTCACATTTTCAATCTAAACAACTAATTATTATCTACTTTAACTAAAAGAAAAACTATTTTGATTTCAAATCGTCTATAAATGATAAAACCATTTAAAGCATG
>NW_018397289.1:478067-478209 GCF_002168275.2 Theobroma umbraticum
CTATTTTATCCAAAAGTGAAAAAGATTTTGATTTAGCATCATTTATAGCATTACAAAACTATTTAAAGCTAATTAGAAGGCTTTTAATGGCATGAATGACTATAAATGGACTTTTCTTGTTAGTGGATGACATATGCTTCAT
>NW_018397289.1:478665-478823 GCF_002168275.2 Theobroma umbraticum
TTTGAAGCAAGTAATTAGGCTTTTGAAGGTATTAGTGACTTTAAGTGGACTTTTTTTATCAATGAATAGCTTTTGGTTCATGCTTCCTAATGCAAAAATCCAACTATGATCTATTTTAACAAAAAACAAAAAAGATTTCGATTTAAAATCATCTATAA
>NW_018397289.1:478923-479072 GCF_002168275.2 Theobroma umbraticum
AATCAACACAACACAATTTAGACACATTGCATGCTCACCTCTTAGTTTTAGCTTAAGTCCCACATCTGGTTCACAATTTCCTCCCATCCATGGTTATCATTGCTGCCACAAACATAAACAATTAGCACACATCTCATTTCTCTTGTTTA
>NW_018397289.1:479352-479463 GCF_002168275.2 Theobroma umbraticum
GATTCTCCCAAGTTCCTCACACTCAAATTTCCTTTCTTTTCTTCTCTTATGGGCTAATTGCCCAAAGCTTAATCATTTTGTCATTTTCCTTTTTCTTTCATGTGGTTAAAA
>NW_018397289.1:479576-479866 GCF_002168275.2 Theobroma umbraticum
CATGTCATGCCAATCAATTCTTCTCTTTGACCCATTCAAGTCACAATACAAACCACTTCCTCCTTTCTTCATTTGACCACCAATGTACCAATCACATTACATGCAAATAAATTTTGGTATTATTCTTACTTTTGCTTCACATGATGGGGATCCCACATGTCTCCCACTAACTTTTCCTTTTTGTACACCATAGTTTACATGTAATAGTAAATTTCACATGTATATCGCATATTTCACATAATCTAACCTTTCTTAAATGCTAAAAATTACACATAAGTTCTCAAACTTTT
>NW_018397289.1:479876-480136 GCF_002168275.2 Theobroma umbraticum
CGTGTGACCCTCTAAATTTCCATCCTTTATAATTTAGTCTTTCCAACATTTATTAAACTACAATTTCCTTCTATTTTCCTTTCTTTACATGTATACAAACAAAATATAAAATTTTCACTTTACTAAGGTATCATCATAATATTTAAATATATACTTACCCACTCTTACTCTATTTAATAAAGGCACGCGAGCCCCGCTAACGTTGCGTTTTTCTTCTTCGCAATTCTTTCTTATTTCTTCTCCCCCACTTAGATTAGTCA
>NW_018397289.1:480476-480677 GCF_002168275.2 Theobroma umbraticum
ACCCTTCTTCTTGTCAATAAGGTCGTATTGGCTCCTATGCAAGGGTATGGAGTGTTCCAAACATGAAACAAAAGCCATTTATTCACAACAAAATTGCATTTATATTCACTTCTGTCTTCAAAAGCCTTGTTACTCACTTTAAATGGCTTTATAATCATAAAAATGATTTTAAATCGAAATCTTTTTTGATTTTGGTTATAA
>NW_018397289.1:480777-480907 GCF_002168275.2 Theobroma umbraticum
AAACCATCGAAAGCAAATAACTAGGCTTTTAAAGGCATAAGTAGCCATAAATTGACTTTTCATGTTAATGGATGGCATCCACTTCATGTTTCTTAATGCAAACATCCAATTTTCATAGTTTTGAACTAAG
>NW_018397289.1:480995-481117 GCF_002168275.2 Theobroma umbraticum
GGTTTGAACCAAAAATGATAAATACTTTGATTTAAAATTATTTATAAGATTATAAAACCTTTTAAAGTGAGTAACTAGGCTTTCTATGGCATGCTTGAATATAAATAGACTTTTCTTGTCAA
>NW_018397289.1:481239-481387 GCF_002168275.2 Theobroma umbraticum
TAAATGGAGTTTTCTTGTCAATAGATGGCTTTTGCTTCACATTTTCAATGCAAACATCTAATTAGAAAAGACTATTTTGATTTCAAATCGTCTATAAATGATAAAACCATTTAATGCATGTAACACGGGTTTTGATAGCATGAGTGGC
>NW_018397289.1:481402-481497 GCF_002168275.2 Theobroma umbraticum
TTTGTCAATTGATAGCATCCACTTCAAGTTTCCCAATGCAAACAACCAAATATATTATGTTTTATCCAAAAGTGAAAAAGATTTTGATTTAGCAT
>NW_018397289.1:481507-481774 GCF_002168275.2 Theobroma umbraticum
ATTATAAAACCATTTAAAGCTAATTAGAAGGCTTTTAACGGCATGAATGACTATAAATGGACTCTTCTTGTTAGTGGATGACATATGCTTCATGTTTCCTAATGAAAACATCCAACTATGATAAATATGAACCAAAAATAAAAAGACTTCAATTTAAAATCATTATTGAGATTATAAAACCATTTAAAGCAAGTAAGTATACTTTCGTAGACATGAGTAACTATAAATGGATTTTTCTTGTCAATGGATGGCTTTTACTTCATGTTT
>NW_018397289.1:481795-481913 GCF_002168275.2 Theobroma umbraticum
TCATCTGTTTTAATAAAAAAATAAAAAGATTTCAATTTAAAATCATTTATAAAAAATAAAATTCTTTAAAATGATTAATAAGGATTTCGATTTCATAAGTGACTATAAAAGAACTTTT
>NW_018397289.1:482013-482119 GCF_002168275.2 Theobroma umbraticum
CATCAGTGACTATAAATGGACTTTTTCTATCAATGGATGACATTCGCTTCACATGTCCTAATGAAAACATTTAATTATGATTGATTTTAATCAAAACTGAAAAAGA
>NW_018397289.1:482556-482811 GCF_002168275.2 Theobroma umbraticum
CTATGATAGGTTTGAACCAAAAATGATAAATACTTTAATTTAAAATCATTTATAAGATTATAAAACCTTTTAAAGTGACTAACTAGGCTTTCTATGGCATGCTTGAATATAAATAGACTTTTCTTGTCAATGAATGGCTTTTGTTTCATGTTTTTTAATGCAAACATCAAAATATAATCTGTTTTAGCCAAAAATTAAAATGATTTTGATTTAAAATAATTTTTGAGATTATAAAACTATTTAAAGTAAGTAACA
>NW_018397289.1:483320-483472 GCF_002168275.2 Theobroma umbraticum
TAAAGCAAGTAAGTAGACTTTCGTAGACGTGAGTAACTATAAATGGATTTTTTTGTTAATGGATAGCTTTTACTTCATGTTTTCAAATGCAAACATCTAATTATCATCTGTTTTAATAAAAAAATAAAAAGATTTCAATTTAAAATCATTTA
>NW_018397289.1:483493-483682 GCF_002168275.2 Theobroma umbraticum
ATGATTAATAAAGATTTCGATTTCATAAGTGACTATAAAAGAACTTTTCTTGTCAATGGTAGCATGTGCTTCATGTTTGCTCAAGCAAACATCCCAATATTGTCCATTTTAACCAAAAATGAAAAAGTTTTTAGCCTAAAATCATTTATAATATTATTAAACAATTTAAAGCTAGTAATAAGGCTTTTG
>NW_018397289.1:483748-483952 GCF_002168275.2 Theobroma umbraticum
AATTATTTATAAGATTATAAAACCATTTGAAGTAAGTAATTAAGCTTTTGAAGGAATTAGTGACTTTAAGTGGACTTTTGTTATCAATGAATAGCTTTTAGTTCTGCTTCCTAATGCAAAAATCCAAATATGATCTATTGTAACAAAAAACAAAAAAGATTTCGATTTAAAATCATCTATAAGACTGTAAAATAATTTAAAGCG
>NW_018397289.1:484052-484201 GCF_002168275.2 Theobroma umbraticum
CAATATTGTCCATTTAACCAAAAATGAAAAAGATTTTAATCTAAACTCATTTATAATATTATTAAACAATTTAAAGCTATTAATAAGGCTTTCGAAGGCATAAGTGACTCTAAATTGACGTTTTTCTCAACAAATAGTGTTTGCTTCAT
>NW_018397289.1:484211-484317 GCF_002168275.2 Theobroma umbraticum
GCAAACATTCAATTATGATAGGTTTGAACTACAAAAAAAGATTTTGATTTTAAATTATTTATAAGATTATAAAACCATTCGAAGCAAGTAATTAGGCTTTTGAAGG
>NW_018397289.1:484465-484726 GCF_002168275.2 Theobroma umbraticum
AACAAAAAAGATTTCGATTTAAAATCATCTATAAGACTGTAAAACAATTTAAAGTGCGTAGCAAGGCTTTCAAAAGCATGAGTGACTATAAATGAACTTTTTTTATCAATAGATGGCATTCATTTCAAATTTGTTAATTCAAACATCCAAATATGATCTATTATAATCCAAAACAAAAACTATTTCAATTTAAATTCATTTATAAGATTATAAATCATTTAAACTGAGTAGCAAGGTTTTTGAAAGCACGAGTGAATACAA
>NW_018397289.1:484918-485040 GCF_002168275.2 Theobroma umbraticum
AATGAAGAAGATTTTGAGTTAAAATCATTTTTAATATTATAAAACCTTTTAAAGTAAGTAACTAGACTTTCAATGGCATGAGCGACTATAAGTGGACATTTCTTTTCAATGGATTGCATCTG
>NW_018397289.1:485050-485214 GCF_002168275.2 Theobroma umbraticum
CTTGATGAACACATCCAATTATGATGGATTTTAACCAAAACTGAAAATAATTTTGTTTTAAAATCATTTATACGATTACAAAACTACTTAACACAAGTAACAATGCTTTTGAAGGCATTAGTAACTATAGATGGACTTTTCTTGCCATCCGATGGCTTCCGTTT
>NW_018397289.1:485652-485732 GCF_002168275.2 Theobroma umbraticum
GGATGGCATTCTCTTCACATTTCCTGATGCATACATCTAAATATAGCCTATTTTCACAAAAATAAAAAGGATTTCAATTT
>NW_018397289.1:485742-485840 GCF_002168275.2 Theobroma umbraticum
GTTTCTCAATGCTAGCATCCAATTATTTATAAAATTATAAAACGATTTAAAGCGAGTAACAAAGCTTTCGAAGACATGAGTAACTTTAAGTAGACTTT
>NW_018397289.1:486070-486357 GCF_002168275.2 Theobroma umbraticum
TGGCATCCACTTCATGTTTCCCGATGCAAACATCCAAACATGATCTATTATAACAAAAATCAAAAAAGATTTCGATTTAAAATCATTTTTATGATTATAAAACCATTAAAAGTGAGTAACAAGGCTTTTGAAGGCAAGAGTGAATATAAATGTAATTTTTTTATTAATAAATGACTTTTGTTTCATGTTTGTAATACTCCATACCCTTGCATAGGAGCCAATACGACCTTATGGACAAGACGAAGGGTCGATTTACATAAATCTAAGTGCCAAAGAGGGATGATGAA
>NW_018397289.1:486389-486483 GCF_002168275.2 Theobroma umbraticum
AGTGATTAAATAATAATATTTTTATCGAGGATGAATTAGTGAGTTAAAAGGTGACTCATAAGTGAACCAAGACAAAGTGAGACATTTTGGGTCC
>NW_018397289.1:486493-486622 GCF_002168275.2 Theobroma umbraticum
AGAAATAAGAAAGAATTGCGAAGAAAAAAACCACAACGTTAGCGGGGCTCGCCTGCCTTTATTAAATAGAGTAAAAGTGTGTAAGTATATATTTAAATATTATGGTGATACCTTAGTAAAGTGAAAATT
>NW_018397289.1:486722-486851 GCF_002168275.2 Theobroma umbraticum
TCTCAATGTAAACATCCATTTATGATCTATTTTAGCCAAAAATAAAAAAAAATTAGATTTAAATTCATTTATAATATTATAAAACTATTTAAAGTGAGTAACAAGACTTTTGAAGGTATAAGTGACTAT
>NW_018397289.1:486862-487041 GCF_002168275.2 Theobroma umbraticum
TATTGTCAATTGATGGTTTCCACTTTATGTGTCCCAATGCAATCATCCAATTATAAACTATATTTATCAAAAACTAAAAAGATTTCGATTTAAAAACATTTATAAATTATAAAATCATGGAAAATGAATAACAAGGTTTTCGAAGGTATGAGTGACTATAAATAGACTTTTCTTGTCAA
>NW_018397289.1:487455-487785 GCF_002168275.2 Theobroma umbraticum
TCATTTGCAAAATTAGAAAACCATATAAAAAAAGTAACAAGGATATCGACCACAAGGTTTCTTTTCTTTTCCCTTAACATGTCATGCCAATCAATTCTTCTCTTTAACCTATTCAAGCCACATACAAACCACTTCCTCCTTTCTTCATTTGACCAGCAATGCAACAATCACATTACATGCAAAAAAATTTTGGTCTTATTCTTTCTTTTGCTTCACATGATGGGGGTTCCACATGTCTCCCACTAACATTTCCTTTTTGCACACCATAGTTTACATGTAATACTAAATTTCACATGTATATCACATATTTCACATAATCTAACCTTTCTT
>NW_018397289.1:487795-487917 GCF_002168275.2 Theobroma umbraticum
AATTACACATAAGTTCTCAAACTTTTCTCTATTTATCGTGTGACCCTTTAAATTTCCATCCTTTACAGTTTATTCTTTCCAACATTTCTTAAACTACAATTTCCTTCTATTTTCCTTCCTTT
>NW_018397289.1:488396-488524 GCF_002168275.2 Theobroma umbraticum
ATTCCTTTCATTCATCATCCCTCTTTGGCACTTAGATTTATGTAAATCGACCCTCTGTCTTGTCGATAAGGTCGTATTGGCTCTTATGCAATGGCATGGAGTGTTACAAACATGAAACAAAAGCCATT
>NW_018397289.1:488534-488634 GCF_002168275.2 Theobroma umbraticum
AAAATTGCATTTATATTCACTCTTGCCTTCAAAAGCTTCGTTACTTACTTTAAATGGTTTTATAATCATAAAAATGATTTTAAATCGAAATCTTTTTTGA
>NW_018397289.1:489192-489332 GCF_002168275.2 Theobroma umbraticum
GATTTTAAATTGAAATCCTTTTTATTTTTGGTTAAAATAGGCTATATTTAGATGAATGCATCAGGAAATGTGAAGAGAATGCCATTCATTGATAAGAAAAGGCTATTTATAATCACTAATGTCATCGAAACCCTTGTTAC
>NW_018397289.1:489406-489547 GCF_002168275.2 Theobroma umbraticum
CTTGTTACTCACTTTAAATGGATTTATAACTTCTAAATGATTTTAAGTTGAAATGTTTTTTGTTTTAGGTTAAAACATATCATAATAGGATAGTTGCATTAGGAAACATTAAACGGAAGCCATCGGATGGCAAGAAAAGTC
>NW_018397289.1:489777-490388 GCF_002168275.2 Theobroma umbraticum
TAAAAGGTTTTATAATATTAAAAATGATTTTAACTCAAAATCTTCTTCATTATTGGTTAAAATTGAACATAATTGGATGTTTGCACTAGGAAACATGAAGTGAAAGCCATCCTTTAACAAGAAAACTCCATTTGTATTCACTCGTGCTTTCAAAAACCTTGCTACTCAGTTTAAATGATTTTATAATCTTATAAATGATTTTTAAATTGAAATAGTGTTTTGTTTTGGTTAAATAGATCATTTTGGAGTTTGAATAACAATATTAAATAAATGCCATCTATTGATAAAAAATCCTTTATAGTCACTCATACTTTTGAAAGCCTTACTACACGCTTAAATTATTTTACAGTCTTAAGATGATTTTAATCGAATCTTTTTGTTTTTTGTTACATAGATCATATTGGATTTTTGCATTAGGAGCAGAACTAAAGCTATTCATTGATAACAAAAGTCCACTTAAAGTCACTAATACCTTCAAAAGCTTAATTACTTACTTCAAATTGTTTTATAATCTTATAAATAATTTAAAATCAAAATCCTTTTTTTGTGGTTCAAACCTATCATAATTGAATGTTTGCATTGGAAAACATGAAGCAAACACTATTTGTTGA
>NW_018397289.1:490772-490933 GCF_002168275.2 Theobroma umbraticum
AACATGAAGTAAAAGCCATCCATTGACAAAAAAAATCCATTTATAGTTACTCACATCTACGAAAGTCTACTTACTTTAAATGGTTTTATAATCTTAATAATGATTTGAAATTGAAATCTTTTTGTTTTTGGTTCATATTTATCATAGTTGGATGTTTGCAT
>NW_018397289.1:491105-491241 GCF_002168275.2 Theobroma umbraticum
CACTCATGCTATCAAAACCCGTGTTACATGCTTTAAATGGTTTTATCATTTATAAACGATTTGAAATCAAAATAGTTTTTTATTTTAGTTAAAGTAGATAATAATTGGATGTTTACATTGAAAATGTGAAGCGAAA
>NW_018397289.1:491271-491406 GCF_002168275.2 Theobroma umbraticum
TTATATCTTTAAAAGCCTTGTTACTTACTTTAAATAGTTTTATAATGTCAAAAATTATTTTAAATCAAAATCCTTTTAATATTTGGTTAAAACAGATTATATTTTGATGTTTGCATTGGAAAACATGAAACAAAA
>NW_018397289.1:491506-491621 GCF_002168275.2 Theobroma umbraticum
TATTTCTTCTCCCCCACTTAGGTTAGTCATATAATCTTTTTTCATGACTAATTTTAACAATAGCTAAAATATTAATATTTTAATATTATTTTATTTTAAAATTCTCCACTTGTTT
>NW_018397289.1:491928-492062 GCF_002168275.2 Theobroma umbraticum
CTATTCCTTTCATTCATCATCCCTCTTTGGCACTTAGATTTATGTAAATCGACCTTTCGTCTTGTCGATAAGGTCATATTGGCTCTTATGCAAGGGCATGGAGTGTTACAAACATGAAACAAAAGCCATTGACA
>NW_018397289.1:492130-492297 GCF_002168275.2 Theobroma umbraticum
ATGCCATCCATTGACAAGAAAAGTCTATTTATAGCCACTCATGCCTTCGAAAGACTTGTTACACACTTTAAATGTTTTTATAATCTTATAAATTATTTTAAATTGAAATTGTGTTTGTTTTTAGTTAAACAGATCCTATTTGCATTTTTGCATTGGGAAACATGAAG
>NW_018397289.1:492492-492625 GCF_002168275.2 Theobroma umbraticum
TTTTATAGTCACTCATGACTTTGAAAGCCTTGTTACTTACTTTAAATGGTTTAAAAATCCTATAAATGATTTTAAATTGAAATCCTTTTTATTTTTTGTTAAAATAGGCTATATTTAGATGTATGCATCAGGA
>NW_018397289.1:493048-493177 GCF_002168275.2 Theobroma umbraticum
ATATCATAATTGGATAGTTGCATTAGGAAACATTAAACGGAAGCCATCGGATGGAAAGAAAAGTCCATCTATAGCTACTAATGCCTTCGAAAGCCTTGTTACTTGTGTTAAGTAGTTTTTTAATCGTAT
>NW_018397289.1:493348-493468 GCF_002168275.2 Theobroma umbraticum
AAAATCTTCTTCATTATTGGTTAAAATTGAACATAATTGGATGTTTTCACTAGGAAACATGAAGTGAAAGCCATCCTTTAACAAGAAAACTCCATTTGTATTCACTCGTGCTTTCAAAAA
>NW_018397289.1:493618-493741 GCF_002168275.2 Theobroma umbraticum
GGGTTATAATAGATCATATTTGGATGTTTGAATTAACAAATATGAAATAAATACTATCTATTGATAAAAAAAGTCCATTTATAGTCACTCATACTTTTGAAAGGCTTGCTACACGCTTTAAAT
>NW_018397289.1:493809-494013 GCF_002168275.2 Theobroma umbraticum
TCATATTTGGATTTTTGCATTAGGAAGCATGAACCAAAAGCTATTCATTGATAAGAAAAGTCCACTTCAAGTCACTAATACCTTCAAAAGCTTAATTAGTTACTTCAAATGGTTTTATAATCTTATAAAGAATTTAAAATCAAAATCCTCTTTTTGTGGTTCAAACCTATCATAATTGAATGTTTGCATTGGAAAACATGAAGC
>NW_018397289.1:494157-494285 GCF_002168275.2 Theobroma umbraticum
CTAGCTTTAAATTGTTTAATAATATTATAAATGATTTTAGATTAAAATCTTTTTAATTTTTGGTTAAAATGGATAATATTGGGATGTTTGCATGAGCAAACATGAAGCAAATGCTACCATTGACAAGA
>NW_018397289.1:494320-494482 GCF_002168275.2 Theobroma umbraticum
CTTATTAATCATTTTAAATGATTTTCTATTTTATAAATAATTTTAAATTGAAATTTTTTTATTTTTTTATTAAAACAGATGATAATTGGATGTTTGTATTTGAAAACTTGAAGTAAAAGCCATCCATTGACAAAAAAAATCCATTTATAGTTACTCACGTCT
>NW_018397289.1:494690-494798 GCF_002168275.2 Theobroma umbraticum
CCATTTATAGTCATTCATGCCTTTAAAAGCCTTCTAATTAGCTTTAAATGGTTTCACAATGCTATAAATGATGCTAAATCAAAATCTTTTTCACTTTTGGATAAAACA
>NW_018397289.1:494808-494898 GCF_002168275.2 Theobroma umbraticum
GGTTGTTTGCATTGGGAAACTTGAAGTGGATGCCATCAATTGACAAAAAAATCCATTTACAGTCACTTATGCTATCAAAACCCGTGTTAC
>NW_018397289.1:494908-495008 GCF_002168275.2 Theobroma umbraticum
TGGTTTTATCATTTATAGACGATATGAAATCAAAATAGGTTTTTGTTTTAGTTCAAGTAGATAATAATTGGATGTTTGCATTGAAAATGTGAAGCGAAAG
>NW_018397289.1:495395-495589 GCF_002168275.2 Theobroma umbraticum
TAAATGGTTTTATAATCTTACACATGATTTGAAATCGAAACCTTTTTTGTTCTTTGTTCAAAATTATGAAAATTAGATGTTTACATTAAGAAACATGAAGTGGATACCATTCATTAACATGAAAAGTCAATTTATGACTGCTTATGCCTTTAAAAGCCTAGTTATTTGCTTTCGATGGTTTTATAATCTTATAA
>NW_018397289.1:495728-495911 GCF_002168275.2 Theobroma umbraticum
TTTTATAATCTTCTAAAAGATTTTAAATTGAAATCTTTTTCAGTTTTGATTAAAGCCAATCATAATTAGATGTTTTCATTAGGAAATGTGAAGCGAATGTCATCTATTGATAGAAAAAGTCCATTTATTGTCACTGATGCCATCGAAAGGTAGTTACTCACTTTAAATGATTTTAAATCGAAA
>NW_018397289.1:496159-496270 GCF_002168275.2 Theobroma umbraticum
AAATCAAAATCTTTTCCATTTATGGTTGAAATTAATCATAATTGGATGTTTGTACTAAGAAACATGAAGTATAAGCTATCCATTGACAAGAAAAATCCATTTACAGTCACT
>NW_018397289.1:496370-496508 GCF_002168275.2 Theobroma umbraticum
AACTAAAAATGAAAAAGATTTGAATTTAAAAATCATTTATAAGATTATAAAACTCTTTCAAGCGAATAATAAGACTTTTGAGGACATGAGTGACTATAAATAAACTTTTCTTGTCAATGAATGTCTTTTGCTTCACAT
>NW_018397289.1:496745-496901 GCF_002168275.2 Theobroma umbraticum
GTTTCTAGATACAAGCATCAAAATATGATCTGTTTTAAACTCATTTATAAGATTTTAAAACTATTTAAAATGAGTAACAAGATTTTGGAAGGCTTAAGTGATTGTAAATGGATTTTTCTTGCCAATGGATAGCTTATACTTCATGTTTCTCAATAC
>NW_018397289.1:496914-497090 GCF_002168275.2 Theobroma umbraticum
TGATTAATTTCAACCATAAATGAAAAAGATTTTGATTTAAAATTATTTATAAGAATATAAAACTATTTAAAGCGAGTAATAAAGCTTAAGATGGCATGAGTGACTATAAATGGGCTTTTCTCATCAATTAATGATATTCACTTCATGTTTCTCAATGAAAACAACCAAATATGATC
>NW_018397289.1:497280-497441 GCF_002168275.2 Theobroma umbraticum
AATCATTTAAAGTGAGTAACTACCTTTCGATGGCATCAGTGACTATAAATGGACGTTTTCTATCAATGGATGACATTCGCTTCACATTTCCTAATGCAAACATCTACTTATGATTGATTTTAATCAAAACTGAAAAAGATTTCAATTTAAAATCTTTTAGA
>NW_018397289.1:497662-497773 GCF_002168275.2 Theobroma umbraticum
AAAACCATTGAAAGCAAATAACTAGGCTTTTAAAGGCATAAGTAGTCATAAATTAAATTTTCATGTTAATGGATGGTATCCACTTCATGTTTCTTAATGCAAACATCCAAT
>NW_018397289.1:497995-498145 GCF_002168275.2 Theobroma umbraticum
ATGACTATAAATTGACTTTTGTTGTCAATGGATGGCATCCGTTTCATGTTTTTTCAGCTAAACATCCAACTATGATAGGTTTGAACCAAAAATGAAAAATACTTTGATTTAAAATCATTTATAAGATTATAAAACCTTTTAAAGCGAGTA
>NW_018397289.1:498334-498472 GCF_002168275.2 Theobroma umbraticum
AAAGTAAGTAACAAGGCTTTTAAAGATATAAGTGAGTATAAATGGAGTTTTCTTATCAATAGATGGCTTTCGCTTCACATTTTTAATGCAAACATCCAATTATTATCTACTTTAACTAAAAGAAAAAACTATTTTGAT
>NW_018397289.1:498495-498653 GCF_002168275.2 Theobroma umbraticum
AACCATTTAAAGCATGTAACACGAGTTTTGATAGCATGAGTGACTGTAAATGGAGAGTTTTTGTCAATTGATGGCATCCACTTCAAGTTTCCCAATGCAAACAACCAATATAATCTGTTTTATCCAAAAGTGAAAAAGATTTTGATTTAGCATCATTT
>NW_018397289.1:498663-498803 GCF_002168275.2 Theobroma umbraticum
AAAACCATTTAAAGCTAATTAGAAGGCTTTTAAAGGCATGAATGACTATAAATAGACTTTTCTTGTTAGTAGATGACATATGCTTTATGTTTCCCAATGCAAACATCCAACTATGATAAATATGAACCAAAAACAAAAAG
>NW_018397289.1:499375-499539 GCF_002168275.2 Theobroma umbraticum
TCATGTTTTCCAATGCAAACATTCAATTATGATAGGTTTGAACCACAAAAAAAGTTTTTGATTTTAAATTATTTATAAGATTATAAAACTATTTGAAGCAAGTAATTAAACTTTTGAAGGTATTAGTGACTTTAAGTGGACTTTTGTTATCAATGAATAGCTTT
>NW_018397289.1:499728-499927 GCF_002168275.2 Theobroma umbraticum
TGTTAATTCAAACATCCAAATATGATCTATTATAACCCAAAACAAAAACTATTTAAATTTAAAATCATTTATAAGATTATAAAATTATTTAAACGGAGTAGCAAGGTTTTTGAAAGCACGAGTGATTACAAATGGAGTTTTCTTATTAATGGATGGCTTTCACTTCATGTTTCCCAGTGCAAACATCCAATTATGTTCA
>NW_018397289.1:499995-500122 GCF_002168275.2 Theobroma umbraticum
AAGTAACTAGACTTTCAATGGCATGAGTGACTATAAGTGGACGTTTCTTTTCAAGGGATTGCATCTGTTTCAAGCTTCTTGATGCACACATCCAATTATGATGGATTTTAACCAAAAATGAAAATAA
>NW_018397289.1:500162-500299 GCF_002168275.2 Theobroma umbraticum
CTTTCGAAGGCATTAGTAACTATAGATGGACTTTTCTTACCATCCGATGGCTTCCGTTTAATGTTTCCTAATGCAGCTATCCCATTATGATATGTTTTAACCTAAAACAAAAAAGATTTCAACTTAAAATCATTTAG
>NW_018397289.1:500486-500642 GCF_002168275.2 Theobroma umbraticum
TCCTGATGCATACATCTAAATATAGCCTATTTTAACAAAAAATAAAAAGGATTTTAATTTAAAATCATTTCTAGGATTATTAAACCATTGAAAGTAAGTAAGAAGGCTTTCAAAGTCATGAGTGACTATAAAATGACTTTACTTGCCAATGGAGAT
>NW_018397289.1:500742-500880 GCF_002168275.2 Theobroma umbraticum
TCACGTTCACATTTCAAACATCCAAATATGATAAGTTTGATCCAAAAATGAAAACGCTTTCAATTTAAAATCATTTAAAGTGAGTAACTACCTTTCAATGGCATCAGTGACTATAAATAGACTTTTTCTATCAATGGA
>NW_018397289.1:501156-501308 GCF_002168275.2 Theobroma umbraticum
AAAGCAAATAACTAGGCTTTTAAAGGCATAAGTAGTCATAAATTGACTTTTCATATTAATGGATGGTATCCACTTCATATTTCTTAATGCAAACATCGAATTTTCATAGTTTTGAACTAAGAACAAAAAAGGTTTCGATTTAAAATCATGTG
>NW_018397289.1:501546-501664 GCF_002168275.2 Theobroma umbraticum
CCAATTATGATAGGTTTGAACTAAAAATGATAATTACTTTGATTTAAAATCATTTACAAGATTATAAAACCTTTTAAAGCGAGTTTTCCAATGCAAACATCAAAATATAATCTGTTTT
>NW_018397289.1:501674-501760 GCF_002168275.2 Theobroma umbraticum
TAAAAGGATTTTGATTTAAAATAATTTTTGAGATTATCAAACTGTTTAAAGTAAGTAACAAGGCTTTTAAAGATATAAGTGAGTAT
>NW_018397289.1:501770-501868 GCF_002168275.2 Theobroma umbraticum
TTCTTGTCAATAGATGGCTTTCGCTTCACATTTTCAATCTAATTATCCAATTATTATCTACTTTAACTAAAAGAAAAAACTATTTTGATTTCAAATCG
>NW_018397289.1:501968-502220 GCF_002168275.2 Theobroma umbraticum
CATCCATTAACAAGAAAACTCCATTTGTATTCACTCGTGCTTTCAAAAACCTTGTTACTTAGTTTAAATGATTTTATAATCTTATAAATGATTTTGAATTGAAATAGTTTTTGTTTTGGGTTATAATAGATCATATTCGGATGTTTGAATTAACAAATATGAAATAAATGCCATCTATTGATTAAAAAAGTCTATTTATAATCACTCATGCTTTTGAAAGCTTTGCTACACGCTCTAAATTGTTTTACAGTT
>NW_018397289.1:502364-502456 GCF_002168275.2 Theobroma umbraticum
ATTACTTGCTTCAAATGGTTTTATAATCTTATAAATAATTTAAAATCAAAATCTGTTTTTATTGTTCAAACCTATCATAATTGAATGTTTGC
>NW_018397289.1:502466-502570 GCF_002168275.2 Theobroma umbraticum
TTTAGATTAAAATCTTTTTCATTTTTGGTCAAAATGGACAATATTGGGAAGTTTGCATGAGCAAACATGAAGCAAATGCTACCATTGACAAGAAAAGTTCTTTT
>NW_018397289.1:503005-503130 GCF_002168275.2 Theobroma umbraticum
GATAAAACAGATTATATTTGGTTGTTTGCATTGGGAAACTTGAAGTGGATGCCACCAATTGACAAAAAATTTCCATTTACAGTCACTCATGCTATCAAAACTCGTGTTACATGCTTTAAATGGTT
>NW_018397289.1:503746-504003 GCF_002168275.2 Theobroma umbraticum
GATTTTAAATCGAAACCTTTTTTGTTCTTAGTTCAAAACTATGAAAATTGGATGGTTGCATTAAGAAATATGAAGTGGATACCATCCATTAAGAAATATGAAGTCAATTTATGACTACTTATGCCTTTAAAAGCCTAGTTATTTACTTTCGATGGTTTTATAATCTTATAAAAGATTTAAATCAAAAAATCTTTATTTTTTTCTTAAACTTGATCATAATTGGATGTTTGCATTGAGAAACATGAAGGGATGCCATC
>NW_018397289.1:504103-504286 GCF_002168275.2 Theobroma umbraticum
GAAAGCAAATAACTAGGCTTTTAAAGGCATAAGTAGTCATAAATTGACTTTTCAAGTTAATGGATGGTATCCACTTCATGTTTCTTAATGCAAACATCCAATTTTTATAGTTTTGAACTAAGAACAAAGAAGGTTTCGATTTCAAATCATGTGTAAGATTATAAAACCATTTAAAGCGATTAA
>NW_018397289.1:504520-504662 GCF_002168275.2 Theobroma umbraticum
TCAAAATATAATCTGTTTTAACCAAAAATTAAAAGGATTTTCATTTAAAATAATTTTTGAGATTATTAAACTATTTAAAGTAAGTAATAAGGCTTTTAAAGATATAAGTGAGTATAAATGGAGTTTTCTTGTCAATAGATGG
>NW_018397289.1:505282-505392 GCF_002168275.2 Theobroma umbraticum
CATGTTTTCAAATGCAAACATCCAATTATCATCTGTTTTAATAAAAAAATAAAATTATTTCAATTTAAAATCATTTATAAAATAGAAAATCATTTAAAATGATTAATAAG
>NW_018397289.1:505478-505610 GCF_002168275.2 Theobroma umbraticum
GAAGGCATAAGTGACTCTAAATTGACTTTTTTCTCAACAAATAGTGTTTGCTTCTTGTTTTCCAATGCAAACATTCAATTATAAGATTATAAAACCATTTGAAGTAAGTAATTAAGCTTTTGAAGGTATTAG
>NW_018397289.1:505898-505985 GCF_002168275.2 Theobroma umbraticum
GCATTTATTTCATATTTGTTAATTCAAACATCCAAATATGATCTATTATAACGCAAAAAAAAATCTATTTCAATTTAAAATCATTTA
>NW_018397289.1:505995-506118 GCF_002168275.2 Theobroma umbraticum
AAATCATTTAAACTGAGTAGCAAAGTTTTTGAAAGCACGATTGAATACAAATGGAGTTTTCTTGTTAAAGGATGGCTTTCACTTCATGTTTCCCAGTGCAAACATCCAATTATGTTCAATTTT
>NW_018397289.1:506218-506328 GCF_002168275.2 Theobroma umbraticum
TATCGTGTGACCCTCTAAATTTTCATCCTTTACAATTTAGTCTTTCCAACATTTTGTAAACTACAATTTCCTTCTATTTTCCTTCCTTTACATGTATACAAACAAAATAT
>NW_018397289.1:506481-506661 GCF_002168275.2 Theobroma umbraticum
TATATACTTACACACTCTTACTCTATTTAATAAAGGCATGCGAGCCCCGCTAACACTGTGTTTTTCTTCTTCGTAATTCTTTTTTATTTCTTTTCCCCCACTTAGATTAGTCATATAATATTTTTGCATGACTAATTTCAACAACAGCTAAAATATTAATATTTTAATATTATTTTATTA
>NW_018397289.1:506798-506918 GCF_002168275.2 Theobroma umbraticum
TGGCACTTAGATTTATGTAAATCGACCCTTTGTCTTGTCGATAAGGTCGTATTGGCTCCTATGCAAGGTATGGAGTGTTACAAACATGAAACAAAAGCCATTTATTGACAAAAAAATTAC
>NW_018397289.1:507109-507246 GCF_002168275.2 Theobroma umbraticum
TTTTAAATTGAAATTGTTTTTGTTTTTAGTTAAACAGATCCTATTTGCATTTTTACGTTGGGAAACATGAAGTAGAAGTAATTCATTGACAAGAAAAGTCTACTTAAAATTACTCATGTCTTCGAAAGCTTTGTTAC
>NW_018397289.1:507306-507547 GCF_002168275.2 Theobroma umbraticum
AAGTCATTTTATAGTCACTCATGACTTTGAAAGCCTTGTTACTTACTTTAAATGATTTAATAATCCTATAAATGATTTTAAATTGAAATCCATTTTATTTTTAGTTAAAATAGGCTATATTTAGATGTATGCATCAGGAAATATGAAGAGAATGCCATCCATTGATAAGAAAAGTCTATTTATAATAACTAATGTCATCGAAATCCTTGTTACTCACTTTATATGGTTCTATAATTTATAA
>NW_018397289.1:507662-507772 GCF_002168275.2 Theobroma umbraticum
TTAAGTTGAAATCTTTTTTGTTTTAGGTTAAAACATATCATAATTGGATAGTTGTGTTAGGAAACATTAAACAGAAGCCATCGGATGGCAAGAAAAGTCCATCTATAGTT
>NW_018397289.1:507872-508061 GCF_002168275.2 Theobroma umbraticum
TCACGTTTTCCAATGTAAACATCCAACTATGATTTGTTTTAACAAAAACAAAATTGATTTTGATTTAAAATCATTTATAAATTATAAAACCATATAAAGTGAGTAATAAGGATTTCAATGACATTAGTGATTATAAATAGACTTTTCTTATCAATGGATGACATTCTCTTCACATTTCCTGATGCATAC
>NW_018397289.1:508423-508535 GCF_002168275.2 Theobroma umbraticum
GTGGCTATAAATAGACTTTTCTTGTCAATGGATGGCATCCACTTCATGTTTCCCAATGCAAACATCCAAACATGATCTATTATAACGAAAATCAAAAAAGATTTCGATTTAA
>NW_018397289.1:508545-508666 GCF_002168275.2 Theobroma umbraticum
TGTAACACTCCATACCCTTGCATATGAGCCAATACGACCTTATTGACAAGATGAAGGGTCGATTTTGCATAAATCTAAGTGCCAAAGAGGGATGATGAATGAAAGGAATAGTTTAGAATAA
>NW_018397289.1:508887-509034 GCF_002168275.2 Theobroma umbraticum
GCTGTTGTTGAAATTAGTCATGAAAAAAGATTATATGACTAATCTAAGTGGGGGCAAAGAAATAAGAAAGAATTGCGAAGAAGAAAAACACAACGTTAGCGGGGCTCGTGTGCCTTTATTAAATAGAGTAAGAGTGTGTAAGTATAT
>NW_018397289.1:509405-509515 GCF_002168275.2 Theobroma umbraticum
TGAATGGGTCAAAGAGAAGAATTGATTGGCATGACATGTTAAGAGAAAAGAAAAATAAATAATGGGAAAAAAATAGACAATGAAGGTGGCGGGTGAAAAGGTTTCAAAAG
>NW_018397289.1:509894-510001 GCF_002168275.2 Theobroma umbraticum
AAAACTTTGATTTTGGTTATGAATTTGAGTTGGTAATTGCGTAAAAATGTTGTACTGCAAAGGTCCTTGAAGATTTGAAAGAAATACATGCATGCATGTAGGTGGAT
>NW_018397289.1:510011-510142 GCF_002168275.2 Theobroma umbraticum
ATGGTGATTTTGAGCTAGATAAGCAATGGGTAAGTATTTGGGTCTTGAAATCACAAGTAAACAAGAGAAATGAGATATGTGCTAATTGTTTATGTTTGTGGCAGCAATGATGACCATGGATGGGAGGAAAT
>NW_018397289.1:510174-510266 GCF_002168275.2 Theobroma umbraticum
GAGAGGTGATCATGCAGTGTGTCTAAATTGTGTTATGTTGATTATGGTTGGTTGATAGTATATGGAGTGCTTGTTAAATGCGTGTGATTGAG
>NW_018397289.1:510276-510380 GCF_002168275.2 Theobroma umbraticum
AATACGAATTTAGGTTAAAGATTTAGTGATTGATGTGTTACCCATACTCAAGAATAATTAAGTGTATTGAGTTTGAATTTTGCTAGGAAGCGTATAAGTTGAGA
>NW_018397289.1:510480-510619 GCF_002168275.2 Theobroma umbraticum
GGTTTGAACCATAAAAAAAGATTTTGATTTTAAATTATTTATAAGATTATAAAATCATTTGAAGCAAGTAATTAGGCTTTTGAAGATATTAGTGACATTAAGTGGACTTTTGTTATCAATGAATAGCTTTTGGTTCATG
>NW_018397289.1:510629-510693 GCF_002168275.2 Theobroma umbraticum
CAAAAATCCAAATATGATCTATTTTAACAAAAAACAAAAAAGTTTGCGATTTAAAATCATCTAT
>NW_018397289.1:510823-510943 GCF_002168275.2 Theobroma umbraticum
ATACAAATGGAGTTTTCTTGTTAATGGATGGCTTTCACTTCATGTTTCCCAGTGAAAACATCCAAGTATGTTCAATTTTAACCAATAATGAAGAAGATTTTGAGTTAAAATCATTTTTAA
>NW_018397289.1:511349-511447 GCF_002168275.2 Theobroma umbraticum
AGTCACTATAAATGGACTTTTTTTGTCTATGGATGGCTTTTGCTTCACGTTTTCTAATGTAAACATCCAATTATGATTTGTTTTAACAAAAACAAAAT
>NW_018397289.1:511457-511580 GCF_002168275.2 Theobroma umbraticum
TTAAAATCATTTATAAATTATAAAACCAGATAAAGTGAGTAACAAGGATTTCGCTGACATTAGTAATTACAAATAGACTTTTCTTATCAATGGATGGCATTCTCTTCACATTTCCTGATGCAT
>NW_018397289.1:511680-511867 GCF_002168275.2 Theobroma umbraticum
TGATGCACACATCCAATTATGATGGATTTTAACCAAAAATGAAAATAACTTTGTTTTAAAATCATTTATACGATTAAAAAACCACTTAACACAAGGAACAAGGCTTCCGAAGGCATTAGTAACTATAGATGGGCTTTTCTTGCCATCCGATGGCTTCCGTTTAATGTTTCCTAATGCAGCTATCCAA
>NW_018397289.1:511970-512165 GCF_002168275.2 Theobroma umbraticum
TTATAAATCCATTTAAAGTGAGTAACAAGATGGCTTGAGTCACTATAAATGGACCTTTTTTGTCTATGGATGGCTTTTGCTTCATGTTTTTCAATGTAAACATCCAACTACGATTTGTTTTAACAAAAACAAAATTTATTCTGATTTAAAATCATTTATAAATTATAAAACCATATAAAGTGAGTAACAAGGATT
>NW_018397289.1:512363-512454 GCF_002168275.2 Theobroma umbraticum
TAAGTAACAAGGCTTTCAAAGTCATGAGTGACTATAAAATGACTTTACTTGCCAGTGGAGACTGTCTGTTTCATGTTTCTCAATGCTAGCA
>NW_018397289.1:512464-512570 GCF_002168275.2 Theobroma umbraticum
TAAAATCATTTATAAGATTATAAAAGCATTTAAAGTGTGTAACAACTCTTTTGAAGGCATGAGTGGCTATAAATAGACTTTTCTTGTCAATGGATGGCATCCACTT
>NW_018397289.1:512865-513006 GCF_002168275.2 Theobroma umbraticum
ATTTCGATTTAAAATCATTTTTATGATTATAAAACCATTTAAAGTGAGTAACAACGCTTTTGAAGGCAAGAGTGAATATAAATGCAATTTTTTGTCAATAAATGGCTTTTGTTTCATGTTTGTAACACTCCATACCCTTGC
>NW_018397289.1:513297-513446 GCF_002168275.2 Theobroma umbraticum
AGCTGTTGTTGAAATTAGTCATGAAAAAAGATTATATGACTAATCTAAGTGGGGCAAAAGAAATAAGAAAGAATTGTGAAGAAGAAAAACACAACGTTAGCGGGGCTCGCATGCCTTTATTAAATAGAGTAAGAGTGTGTAAGTATATA
>NW_018397289.1:513687-513820 GCF_002168275.2 Theobroma umbraticum
AAAGTTTGAGAACTTATGTGTAATTTTTAACATTTAAGAAATGTTAGATTATGTAAAACATGTGATATACATGTGAAATTTACTATTACATGTAAATTATGGTGTGCAAAAAGGAAAAGTTAGTGGGAGACAT
>NW_018397289.1:513920-514055 GCF_002168275.2 Theobroma umbraticum
TTCTTGTCAATGGATGGCTTTTACTTCATGTTTTCAAATGCAAACATCCAATTACCATCTTTTTTAATAAAAAAATAAAAGGATTTCAATTTAAAATCATTTATAAAATATAAAATTATTTAAAATGATTAATAA
>NW_018397289.1:514630-514761 GCF_002168275.2 Theobroma umbraticum
TGGACTTTTTTTATCAATAGATGGCATTTATTTCATATTTGTTAATTCAAACATTCAAATATGATCTATTATAACCCAAAACATAAACTATTTCAATTTAAAATCATTTATAAGATTATAAAATCATTTAA
>NW_018397289.1:515510-515636 GCF_002168275.2 Theobroma umbraticum
TCTGATGGCTTCCGTTTAATGTTTCCTAATGCAGCTATCCAATTATGATATGTTGTAACCTAAAACAAAAATGATTTCAACTTAAAATCATTTAGAAGTTATAAATCCATTTAAAGTGAGTAACAA
>NW_018397289.1:515950-516035 GCF_002168275.2 Theobroma umbraticum
TGAGTGACTATAAAATGACTTTACTTGCCAATGGAGACTGTCCGTTTCATGTTTGTCAATGCTAACATCCAATTAAAATAGATTT
>NW_018397289.1:516045-516210 GCF_002168275.2 Theobroma umbraticum
AATTTAAAATCATTTATAAGATTATAAAGTGTGTAACAACTATTTCGAAGGCATGAGTGGCTATAAATAGACTATTCTTGTCAATGGATGGTATCCACTTCATGTTTCCTAATGCAAACATCCAAACATGATCTATTATAACCAAAATAAAAAAAGATTTCGATT
>NW_018397289.1:516303-516420 GCF_002168275.2 Theobroma umbraticum
TTTACATAAATCTAAGTGCCAAAGAGGGATGATGAATGAAAGGAATAGTTTAGAGTAAAATAATTCGCATGTGAAAAAAGTTAGTGATTAAATAATAATATTTTTATCGAGGATGAA
>NW_018397289.1:516672-516797 GCF_002168275.2 Theobroma umbraticum
GTAAGAGTGTGTAAGTATATATTTAAATATTATGGTGATACCTTAGTAAAGTAATGTTGGAAATTGTAGTCTAAGAAATGTTGGAAAGACTAAATTGTAAAGGATGGAAATTTAGAGGGTCACAC
>NW_018397289.1:516897-517040 GCF_002168275.2 Theobroma umbraticum
TTAAATTGAAATCTTTTTATTTTTTTATTAAAATAGATGATAATTGGATGTTTGCATTTGAAAACATGAAGTAAAAGCTATCCATTAACAAGAAAAATCCATTTATAGTTACTCACATCTACGAAAGTCTACTTACTTGCTTT
>NW_018397289.1:517226-517354 GCF_002168275.2 Theobroma umbraticum
TTCATGCCTTTAAAAGCCTTTTAATTTACTTTAAATGGTTTTATAATGCTATAAATGATGCTAAATCAAAATCCTTTTCACTTTTGGATAAAACAGATTATATTTGGTTGTTTGCATTGGGAAACTTG
>NW_018397289.1:517371-517527 GCF_002168275.2 Theobroma umbraticum
TTATCATTTATAGATGATTTGAAATCAAAATAGTTTTTTCTTTTAGTTAAAGTAGATAATAATTGAATGTTTGCATGGAAAATGTGAAGTGAAAGCCATCTATTGACAAGAAAACTGCATTTATACTCACTTATATCTTTAAAAGCCTTGTTACTT
>NW_018397289.1:517571-517798 GCF_002168275.2 Theobroma umbraticum
ATCCTTTTAATTTTTAGTTAAAACAGATTATATTTTGATGTTTGCATTGGAAAAAATGAAACAAAAGCCATCCATTGACAAAAAAAGTCTATTTATATTCAAGTATGCCATAGAAAGCCTAGTTACTCGCTTTAGAAGGTTTTATAATCTTATAAATGATTTTAAATCAAAGCATTTATCATTTTTGGTTCAAACCTATCATAGTTGGATGTTTACCTCAAAAAACA
>NW_018397289.1:518217-518335 GCF_002168275.2 Theobroma umbraticum
GCCTTGTTATAGGCTTTAAATGATTTTATAATCTTCTAAAAGATTTTAAATTGAAATCTTTTTTAGTTTTGATTAAAATCAATCATAATTAGATGTTTGCATTAGGAAATGTGAAGCG
>NW_018397289.1:518507-518662 GCF_002168275.2 Theobroma umbraticum
ATGATTTTAAATCGAAAGCATTTTCATTTTTGGATCAAACTTATTATATTTGGAAGTTTGAAATGCGAACGTGAAGCGGATGCTGCATTGATGAGAAAAGCCACTCATGGCTTCAAAAGCATTGTTAGTCACTTTAACTGGTTTTATAATCTTGT
>NW_018397289.1:518754-518886 GCF_002168275.2 Theobroma umbraticum
TTAATTGATGAGAAAAGCCCATTTATAGTCACTCATGCCATCCAAAGCTTTATTCCTCACTTTAAATGGTTTTACAACCTTATAAATAATTTTAAATCAAAATCTTTTCCATTTATGGTTGAAATTAATCAT
>NW_018397289.1:518986-519132 GCF_002168275.2 Theobroma umbraticum
TATGATATGTTTTAAACTCATTTATAAGATTATAAAACTATTTAAAATGAGTAACAATATTTTGGAAGGCTTAAGTGACTGTAAATGGATTGTTCTTGCCAATGGATAGCTTATACTTCATGTTTCTCAATACAAACATCCAATTA
>NW_018397289.1:519144-519290 GCF_002168275.2 Theobroma umbraticum
ACCATAAATGGAAAAGATTTTGATTTAAAATTATTTATAAGATTATAAAACAATCTAAAGCGAGTAATAAAGCTTTGGATGGCATGAGTGATTATAAATGGGCTTTTCTCATCAATTAATGATATCCACTTCATGTTTCTCAATGA
>NW_018397289.1:519622-519721 GCF_002168275.2 Theobroma umbraticum
TTGATCCAAAAATGAAAATGCTTTCGATTTAAAATCATTTAAAGTTAGTAACTACCTTTCGATGACATCAGTGACTATAAATAGACTTTTTCTATCAAT
>NW_018397289.1:519731-519871 GCF_002168275.2 Theobroma umbraticum
CGCTTCACATTTCCTAATGCAAACATCTAATTATAATTGATTTTAATCAAAACTGAAAAAGATTTCAATTTAAAATCTTTTAGAAAATTATAAAATCATTTAAAGCCTATAACAAGGCTTTTGAAGGCATGAGTGACTAT
>NW_018397289.1:520192-520313 GCF_002168275.2 Theobroma umbraticum
GTTTAACAAAAAAAGAAAGAGTTTATGATTTAAATCTTTTATAAGATTATAAAACCATTGAAAGCAAATAACTAGGCCTTTAAAGGCGTAAGTAGTCATAAATTGACTTTTCATGTTAATG
>NW_018397289.1:520323-520466 GCF_002168275.2 Theobroma umbraticum
ACTTCATATTTCTTAATGCAAACATCCAATTTTAATAGTTTTGAACTAAGAACAAAAAAGGTTTCGATTTAAAATCATGTGTAAGATATTAAAACCATTTAAAGCGATTAACAAAGCTTCCGAAGCCATAAATGACTATAAAT
>NW_018397289.1:520566-520704 GCF_002168275.2 Theobroma umbraticum
ACAATTCTCCATGGAATGTCTTTGAACTCCAAAATGGTAATCACAATGCGCATTCGGGTCATACCATTCTGGAAAAAGAGGTCAGAGTGGTTCCAAAGGGATTCAAGCAAAGAGTCATTTTTTATGAGTTATGGCAAC
>NW_018397289.1:520956-521104 GCF_002168275.2 Theobroma umbraticum
TGGGTGATATGGGCTGAAGCTATGGGTTTGTTGCTTTCTAAGGTATTTTTTCTTACTTTTACAGATTTGATTCCCCATAATTTTCTCAATTCAGCTTCCATTTCAAAATCTGCCCTCCTCTTTACCAAAAATGAAAGGTTCTTAAACA
>NW_018397289.1:521265-521437 GCF_002168275.2 Theobroma umbraticum
TGCCCAAGAAGCATTGAATGCTTTATGCAAGCTTGTTTCTTGAAGTTTAACTGCGGAGCCCAAGTTTTAGCTTGTTTTAATAGTAATTTATTTATTTTATTTATTATTTATTATATTTTCTTATTTGGGATCCATGGGTCTAAAATAAAAGTAAAAACTAGCTACCTACAAA
>NW_018397289.1:521447-521615 GCF_002168275.2 Theobroma umbraticum
AAAGCTTTTGAAGGCATAACTGACACTAAATTGACTTTTCTTATCAATGGATAACATTCGCTTAATGTTTCCCAATGCAACACATCCCATTATGATAGGTTTGAACGAAAAATACAAAAGATTTTGATTTAAAATCATTTATAAGATTATGAAACTATTTAAATTGAG
>NW_018397289.1:521792-521936 GCF_002168275.2 Theobroma umbraticum
TCACTAAAAATAAAATAGATTTCTAATTAAACACATTTGTATAATTATAAAACCATTTAACGCATGTAATAAGGTTTTTAAAGGTATGAATGACTATAAAAAGATTTTTCTTCTCAATCGATGGCATCTGCTTTATGTTTCCTA
>NW_018397289.1:522039-522179 GCF_002168275.2 Theobroma umbraticum
AAAGCTTCAATTTAAAATCATTTATAAGATTATAAGACCTTTTAGAGAGAGTAATAAGGCTTTCGAAAGCCTAAGTAACTATAAAGAGACTTTTCTTGTCAATGGATAGTTTTCGCTTTATGTTTCTTGATGCAAAAATC
>NW_018397289.1:522279-522397 GCF_002168275.2 Theobroma umbraticum
GGATCTTTGCATTAGGAAACATAAAGCAAATGCCATCGATTGAGAAGAAAAATCCTTTTATAGTCACTCATACCTTCAAAAACCTTATTACATGTGTTAAATGGTTTTATAATTATAC
>NW_018397289.1:522407-522475 GCF_002168275.2 Theobroma umbraticum
AATTAGAAATCTATTTTATTTTTCGTCAAAGCGAACTAAAATTGGAAGTTTGCATTGGAAAACATGAA
>NW_018397289.1:522485-522667 GCF_002168275.2 Theobroma umbraticum
TCCATTAATAAGAAAAGTCCATTTATAATCCCTCATACCTTCAGAAGCTTAATTACTCAATTTAAATTATTTCATAATCTTATAAATGATTTTAAATCAAAATTTTTTGCATTTTTGGTTCAAACCTATTATAATGGGATGTGTTGCATTGGGAAACATGAAGTGAATGTCATCCATTGACA
>NW_018397289.1:523384-523514 GCF_002168275.2 Theobroma umbraticum
GCAGAATCCATATGTTTACCAACCTACCCTATAGCAAATATTACAACCCAATGTTCGCCTATAAGCCCCAACACCCGACTTGTAACTTCAACCAACAACTTTGAAAATGGTCAAAGAGGACTCAAAACTA
>NW_018397289.1:523786-523949 GCF_002168275.2 Theobroma umbraticum
AATGTTGTTGAAAACCCTTTGCCTAATCATGCAAAGCCGGCAATAAATGTTTTAGATGATGGAATGACTCGTAAGGTGAAAAGAAGCATTGACAAGGTCCAAACACTACTAGATAAAGTTGTGATGATTTCTATCACAAGTTGCAAGAATTGATGAATATGTC
>NW_018397289.1:524049-524198 GCF_002168275.2 Theobroma umbraticum
ATATCTTTTTTGTTTTTGGTTGAGACAGATCATATTTGGTGTTTGAAACAAGAAACATGAAGTGGACATTATCCATTCACAAGAAAAGTCCATGCACATTCACTCATGTCATTTAAAACCTAGTTACTCACTCTAAATAGTTTTATTAT
>NW_018397289.1:524554-524709 GCF_002168275.2 Theobroma umbraticum
TCCTTTTTAGTTTAAACCTATCAAAATTGGATCTTTGCATTAGGAAACATAAAGGAGATGCCATCGATTGAGAAGAAAAATCTTTTTATAGTCACTCATATCTTCAAAAACCTTATTACATGCGTTAAACGGTTTTATAATTATACAAATGTGTT
>NW_018397289.1:524809-524975 GCF_002168275.2 Theobroma umbraticum
AAATAGTTTCATAATCTTATAAATGATTTTAAATCAAAATCTTTTGCATTTTTGCTTCAAACCTATCATAATGGGATGTGTTGTATTGGGAAATATGAAGCGAATGCCATCCATTGATAAGAAAAGTGAATTTAGTGTCAGTTATGCCTTCAAAAGCTTTGTTTCT
>NW_018397289.1:525275-525406 GCF_002168275.2 Theobroma umbraticum
TGCTCAGAAGAGCATGATTTCACCTTTTGATTGTCCAAAAACTGGGACAATCAAAGTTGTTTAAGAACCTTTCATTTTTGGTAAAGAGGAGGCCAAATTTTGAAATGGAAGCTGAATTGAAAAAATTATGA
>NW_018397289.1:525541-525693 GCF_002168275.2 Theobroma umbraticum
AAACCCATAGCTTCAGCCCATATCACCCATACCTTTCATATCAACCCTTCTATTTGAATATAGGAAACATCGTGCAGAATCCATATGTTTACCAACCGACCCTATAGCAAATATTACAAACCAATGTTCGCCCATAAGCCTCAACACCAAGA
>NW_018397289.1:525821-526062 GCF_002168275.2 Theobroma umbraticum
AGAGAAACCCAAGTTTGATCATATTTCAGTTTTCTACACAATGTTGTTGCCATAACTCATAAAAAATGACTCTTTGTTTGAATCCCTTTAGAACCACTTCGACCTCTTTTTCCAAAATGGTAAGACCCAAATGCGCATTGTGATTACCATTTTAGAGTTCAAAGACATTCCATGGAGAATTGTATTACATTGAAACATTAGGTCCAATCACTCATCAAGGTGGGACTCATAAATTTTGCTG
>NW_018397289.1:526162-526273 GCF_002168275.2 Theobroma umbraticum
TCCAACTAAATCCACTTCATTTTCTACATAAAATTCAATTATTGACATATTCATTAATTCTTCCAACTTGTGACAGAAATCATCACAACTTTATCTATTAGTGTTTGGACC
>NW_018397289.1:526536-526657 GCF_002168275.2 Theobroma umbraticum
ACAACGTTGTGTAGAAAACTGAAATATGATCAAACTTGGGTTTCTCTTGGATAGGTTTGAGTCCTCCTTGACCATTGTCAAAGTTGTTGGTTGAAGTTACAAGTCTTGGTGTTGAGGCTTA
>NW_018397289.1:526873-527016 GCF_002168275.2 Theobroma umbraticum
GCATGATTTCATAGATGAGGACCTCCAAGTCAAAGAAAATCTATGAAGGTGACCTAAATCCCATTGCCCAAGAAGCATTGAATGCTTTGTGCAAGCTTGTTTCTTGAAGTTTAACTACGGAGGCCAAGTTTTAGCTTTTTTTA
>NW_018397289.1:527474-527619 GCF_002168275.2 Theobroma umbraticum
GTAATAAGGTTTTTGAAGGTATGAGTGACTATAAAAAGATTTTTCTTCTCAATCAATGGCATCTGCTTTATGTTTCCTAATGCAAAGATCTAATTTTGATAGGTTTAAACTAAAAAGGAAAAAGATTTCGATTCAAAACCATTTA
>NW_018397289.1:527703-527895 GCF_002168275.2 Theobroma umbraticum
ATCTAATTATGATTGATTTTAATTCAAAATGAAGAAAGCTTCAATTTAAAATCAATTATAAGATTATAAGACCTTTTAGAGAGAGTAACAAGACTTTCGAAAGCCTAAGTGACTATAAATAGACTTTTCTTGTCAATGAATAGTTTTTGCTTTATGTTTCTTGATGCAAAAATCCAATTATGATATGTGTTA
>NW_018397289.1:527995-528141 GCF_002168275.2 Theobroma umbraticum
AATCTATGAAGGTGACCCAAATCCGATTGCCCAAGAAGCATTGAATGCTTTATGGAAGCTTGTTTGTTGAAGTTTAACTACGGAGGCCAAGCTTTAGCTTTTTTTATAGTAATTTATTTATTTTATTTATTATTTATTATATTTTT
>NW_018397289.1:528467-528595 GCF_002168275.2 Theobroma umbraticum
AAACTTCCAATTATAGTTTGCTTTCACTAAAAATAAAATAGATTTCTAAGTAAAAACATTTGTATAATTATAAAACTATTTAATGCATGTAATAAGGTTTTTGAAGGTATGAGTGACTATAAAAAGAT
>NW_018397289.1:528605-528775 GCF_002168275.2 Theobroma umbraticum
AATCGATGGCATCTGCTTTATGTTTCCTAATGCAAAGATCCAAATTTGATAGGTTTAAACTAGAAAGGAAAAAGATTTCGATTCAAGACCATTTATAAAATTATAAGACCATTTAAAGCAAGAAATAAGGCTTTCAATGGCATGAGGGACTAAAAATGGATTTTTTTTGT
>NW_018397289.1:528785-528905 GCF_002168275.2 Theobroma umbraticum
CATCCATTTCACGTTTCCTGATGCAAACATCTAATTATGATTGATTTTAAATCAAAATGATGAAAGCTTCAATTTAAAATCATTTATAAGATTATAAGACCTTTTAGAGAAAGTAACAAG
>NW_018397289.1:528915-529015 GCF_002168275.2 Theobroma umbraticum
GCCTCAGTGACTATAAATAGACTTTTCTTGTCAATAGATAGTTTTCGCTTTATGTTTCTTGATGCAAAATCCAATTATGATATGTGTTAACTAAAAATAA
>NW_018397289.1:529115-529248 GCF_002168275.2 Theobroma umbraticum
CTAAGCCATTCTTTTCATTTTATTTAGGACTGCTAGCTTTCTCTTTTTGTCTCTTGTAGGCTGATACCATAAACTAAACTTTTCTTCATTCTTGATTAGAGTTAAAAGCCTTCCAATTTGTTGCAAGTTCTTT
>NW_018397289.1:529260-529361 GCF_002168275.2 Theobroma umbraticum
CTAACGGGACACCCTTTCCCTATTGTCTGTTTGGTCTCCATGTTCATTGCCTTTTTAACAAGCATGAAGTTGGTATGAATGCTTCTTCTCCCACATAGGTA
>NW_018397289.1:529371-529515 GCF_002168275.2 Theobroma umbraticum
ACTCGAAGGATCTAAGAGAACACCAGGGACTTCTTCTGCCACATCCGTATAAAGAGTAAATAAGGGTTGAATAATTCGTGTGTCTTTCTTTATAGATACACTTACCAATTAGCCATTAGTTATGACTGGTCTTCATATAAGACA
>NW_018397289.1:530129-530375 GCF_002168275.2 Theobroma umbraticum
TTTCTCGTGCAATAATGGGCCCACTAGTTTGATCCTTATGAAAGGTTTTTGCCACTTTCAGACCCTCTTCTCCTTGTTTATCGTTTTTCTTTTTTATCTTTGCATCATTTCAAGGGAGTAGCATCACCCACTTCAAGTTATGCCCCCCACATTAGTCAGATCTATAAAAGACACTTGGGCAATAGAGGAAGCTGCGCTAAGAATATTGCATTCATAATTCCATGGGATGACTTTATTACTTTTGTA
>NW_018397289.1:530604-530728 GCF_002168275.2 Theobroma umbraticum
TTAAGCGGTCTAGGCTTACTTGTGCTAAGTGAACTTGGCACCTCTTTAGTTAGCAGATCTTCATTTATTTCTCCAACTAAATCCACTTCATTTTCTACATAAAATTCAATTATTGACATATTCA
>NW_018397289.1:530974-531099 GCF_002168275.2 Theobroma umbraticum
CATCCGAAGCTTCTTTCTCAGCAAAATTTATGAGTCCCACCTTAATGAGTGATTGGACTTAATGTTTCAATGCAATACAATTCTCCATGGAATGTCTTTTAACTCCAAAATGGTAATCACAATGC
>NW_018397289.1:531109-531257 GCF_002168275.2 Theobroma umbraticum
CATACCATTTTGGAAAAAGAGGTCGAAGTGGTTCCTAAGGGATTCAAACAAAGAGTCATTTTGTTATGAGTTATGGCAACAATGTTATGTAGAAAACTGAAATATGATCAAACTTGGGTTTGTCTTGGATAGTTTTGAGTCCTCTTTG
>NW_018397289.1:531267-531355 GCF_002168275.2 Theobroma umbraticum
AAGTTGTTGGTTGAAGTTACAAGTCTTGGTGTTAGGGCTTATGGGCGAACATTGGTTTGTAATATTTGCTATAGGGTAGGTTGGTAAA
>NW_018397289.1:531384-531581 GCF_002168275.2 Theobroma umbraticum
TTCGAATAGAAGGGTTGATATGAAAGGTATGGGTGATATGGGCTGAAGCTATGGCTTTATTGCTTTCTAAGGTATTTTTTCTTGCTTTTACAGATTTGATTCACCATAATTTTTTCAATTTAGCTTCCATTTCAAAATCTGGACTCCTCTTTACCAAAAATGAAAGGTTCTTAAACAACTTGATTGTCCCAATTTTT
>NW_018397289.1:531755-531875 GCF_002168275.2 Theobroma umbraticum
TATGCAAGCTTGTTTCTTGAAGTTTAACTACGGAGGCCAAGTTTTAGCTTTTTTAATAGTAATTTCTTTATTTTATTTATTATTTATTATATTTTTTTTATTTGGGATCCATGGGTCTAA
>NW_018397289.1:531904-532028 GCF_002168275.2 Theobroma umbraticum
AGCGAGAAACAAAGCTTTCGAAGGCATAACTGACACTAAATTGACTTTTCTTGTTAATGGATGACATTTGCTTCATGTTTCCTAATGCAACACATCCCATTATGATAGGTTTGAACCAAAAATG
>NW_018397289.1:532393-532588 GCF_002168275.2 Theobroma umbraticum
ATTTAAAGCAAGTAATAAGGCTTTCAATGGCATGAGTGACTATAAATGGATTTTGTTTGTCAATGAATGGCATCCATTTCATGTTTCTTGATGTAAACATCTAATTATGATCGATTTTAATTCAAAATGAAGAAAGCTTCCATTTAAAATCATTTATAAGATTATAAGACCTTTTAGAGAGAGTAACAAGGCTTT
>NW_018397289.1:532758-532864 GCF_002168275.2 Theobroma umbraticum
TAAAAATAAAAAAGATTTTGATTTAAAATCTTTCATAAATAATAAAACCATTTAAAGTGAGTAACTAGGTTTTAAATGACTTGAGTGAATGTACATGGACTTTTCT
>NW_018397289.1:532874-532985 GCF_002168275.2 Theobroma umbraticum
TGGTGTCCACTTCATGTTTCTTGATACAAACACCAAATATGATCTGTCTCAACCAAAAACAAAAAAGCTATTAATTGGAAAGCATTTATAAGATTATAAAACCATTAAAAG
>NW_018397289.1:533085-533289 GCF_002168275.2 Theobroma umbraticum
TTTGAAGGTATGAGTGACTATAAAAAGATTTTTCTTCTCAATCGATGGCATCTACTTTATGTTTCCTAATGCAAAGATCTAATTTTGATAGGTTTAAAATAAAAAGGAAAAAGATTTCGATTCAAAACCATTTATAAAATTATAAAACCATTAAAGCAAGTAATAAGGCTTTCAATGGCATGAATGACTATAAATGGATTTTTT
>NW_018397289.1:533318-533456 GCF_002168275.2 Theobroma umbraticum
AAACATCTAATTATGATTGATTTTAATTCAAAATGAAGAAAGCTTTAATTTAAAATCATTTATAAGATTATAAGACCTTTTAGGGAGAGTAACAAGGCTTTCGAAAGCCTAAGTGACTATAAATAGACTTTTCTTGTC
>NW_018397289.1:533784-533922 GCF_002168275.2 Theobroma umbraticum
TTCTTGCCAATGAATGACATTTGCTTCACATTTACTAATGCAAACATCCAAATATTATTTTTTTGAACCAAAAATGAAAAAGAATTTGATTTAAAATCATTTATAAGATTATAAAATTATTTAAAGTGAGTAGCTAGA
>NW_018397289.1:534027-534164 GCF_002168275.2 Theobroma umbraticum
TGTGAATCAATGGAATCCGCTTCATATTTTCAAATGCAAACATCCAAATATGATTTGTTTCAACTAGAAATGAAAAGGATTTTAATTTAAAATCATATATAAGATATCAATGGCATGAGTGACTATAAATGGACTTC
>NW_018397289.1:534365-534462 GCF_002168275.2 Theobroma umbraticum
AAACATTCAATTACAATCGATTTTAACCAAAAATGAAAAAGCTTTCAATTTAAATTTTTTTATAAGATTATCACCATTTAAAGCGAATAGCTATGAT
>NW_018397289.1:534472-534603 GCF_002168275.2 Theobroma umbraticum
TCCATGGCATGAGTGACTGTAAATAGACTTTTCTTATCAATGGATGGTATGCACTTCATGTTTTCTAATTCAAACAGCCAATTATGATAGGTTCAAACCAAAAAGGAAAAGGACTTGGATTTAAAAGCATT
>NW_018397289.1:534703-534784 GCF_002168275.2 Theobroma umbraticum
AAAACCATTTAACGCATGTAATAAGGTTTTTGAAGGTATGAGTGACTATAAAAAAAATTTTCTTCTCAATCGATGGCATCT
>NW_018397289.1:534794-534900 GCF_002168275.2 Theobroma umbraticum
ATTATGATTGATTTTAATTCAAAATAAAGAAATCTTCAACTTAAAATCATTGATAAGATTATAAGACCTTTTAGAGAAAGTAACAAGGCTTTCGAAAGCCTCAGTG
>NW_018397289.1:534974-535151 GCF_002168275.2 Theobroma umbraticum
CAAAATCCAATTATGATATGTGTTAACTAAAAATAAAAAAGATTTTGATTTAAATCTTTCATAAATAATAAAACCATTTAGAGTGAGTAACTAGCTTTTAAATGACATGAGTGAATGTACATAGACTTTTCTTGTGAATGGATGGTGTCCACTTCATGTTTCTTGATGCAAACACCA
>NW_018397289.1:535469-535637 GCF_002168275.2 Theobroma umbraticum
CAATTTAAAATCATATATAAGATATCAATGGCATGAGTGACTATAAATGGACTTTTCTTATCAATACATGGCGTCTATTTCATGTTTACTAATGCAAACATTCAATTACAATCAATTTTAACCAAAAATGAAAAAGCTTTCAATTTAAAATTTTTTATAAGATTATAA
>NW_018397289.1:535795-535935 GCF_002168275.2 Theobroma umbraticum
TTCTTAATGCAAACATCCAAATATGATATGTTTTAGCCAAAAACAAAAATGATTCCGATTTAAAATTATTTACAGGATTATAAAAACATTTCAAGCCAATAACAAGGGTTTCCATGGCATGAGTGACTGTAAATGGACTT
>NW_018397289.1:536405-536546 GCF_002168275.2 Theobroma umbraticum
ATGAAGTAACATCCATTTATGATAGGTTGGAACCCAAAACAAAAAAGATTTCAACTTAAAATAACTTAGAGCAAGTAATTAGGCTTTCAATGCCACGAGTGACTATAAATGAACTTTTTTTAACAATTAATGGCATTTGTT
>NW_018397289.1:536630-536766 GCF_002168275.2 Theobroma umbraticum
GGACTTTTCTTCTCAATGGAAGGCATCCAATTCACCTTTCCTAATATAAACATCAAATTATAATAGGTTTCAACAAGAAGCCAAAAGATTTTGATTTAAAGTCATTTAGAAGATTATAAAACCATTTAAAGTGAGT
>NW_018397289.1:536866-536978 GCF_002168275.2 Theobroma umbraticum
TCATGCCATTGATATCTTATATATGATTTTAAATTGAAATCCTTTTCATTTCTACTTTAAACAGATCATATTTGGATGTTTGCATTTGAAAATATGAAGCAGATACCATTGA
>NW_018397289.1:536992-537116 GCF_002168275.2 Theobroma umbraticum
CCATTTATATTCTCTTATGCCATCAAAACCTTTTTATTCGCTTTAAATAGTTTATAATCTTTTAAATGATTTTAAATGAAAATCTTTTTTACTTTTGGTTAAAATCAATCATAATTTGATGTTT
>NW_018397289.1:537601-537788 GCF_002168275.2 Theobroma umbraticum
ATTGGATTTTTGCATCAAGAAACATAAAGCGAAAACTATCCACTGACAAGAAAAGTCTATTTATAGTCACTTAGGCTTTCGAAAGCCCTGTTACTCTCTCTAAAAGGTCTTATAATCTTATAAATAATTTTAGATTGAAGCTTTCTTCATTTTGAATTAAAATCAATCATAATTAGATGTTTACATC
>NW_018397289.1:537833-538067 GCF_002168275.2 Theobroma umbraticum
TGAAAGCCTTATTACTTGCTTTAAATGGTTTTATAATTTTATAAATGGTTTTGATTCGAAATATTTTTCCTTTTAAGTTTAAACCTATCAAAATTGGATCTTTGCATTAGGAAACATAAAGCAGTTGCCATCGATTAAGAAGAAAAATCTTCTTATAGTCACTCATACCTTCAAAAACCGTATTACATGCGTTAAATGGTTTTATAATTATACAAATGTTTTTAATTAGAAATC
>NW_018397289.1:538257-538382 GCF_002168275.2 Theobroma umbraticum
CATAATCTTATAAATGATTTTAAATCAAAATCTTTTGCATTTTTGGTTCAAACCGATCATAATGGGATGTTTTGCATTGGGAAACATGAAGTGAATGTCATCCATTGACAAGAAAAGTCAATTTA
>NW_018397289.1:538745-538871 GCF_002168275.2 Theobroma umbraticum
TGGAAGCTGAATTGAAAAAATTATGGGGAATCAAATCTGTAAAAGCAAGAAAAATACCTTAGAAAGCAACATACCCATAGCTTCAGCCCATATCACCCATACCTTTCATATCAACCCTTCTATTCG
>NW_018397289.1:538971-539119 GCF_002168275.2 Theobroma umbraticum
AACTTGATTGTCCCAGTTTTTGGACAATCAAAAGGTGAAATCATGCTCTTCTGATTTCCCAAGTCAAAGAAAATCTATGAAGGTGACCCAAATTCGATTGCCCAAGAAGCATTGAATGCTTTATGCAAGCTTGTTTCTTGAAGTTTAA
>NW_018397289.1:539494-539627 GCF_002168275.2 Theobroma umbraticum
AAAATAAAATAGATTTCTAATTAAAAACATTTGTATAATTATAAAACCATTTAATGCATGTAATAAGGTTTTTGAAGGCATGAGTGACTATAAAAAGATTTTTCTTCTCAATCGATGGCATCTGCTTTATGTT
>NW_018397289.1:539830-539984 GCF_002168275.2 Theobroma umbraticum
TAATTATGATTGATTTTAATTCAAAATGAAGAAAGCTTCAATTTAAAATTATTTGTAAGATTATAAGACCTTTTAGAGAGAGTAACAAGGCTTTCGAAATCCTAAGTGACTATAAATAGACTTTTCTTGTCAATGGATAGTTTTCGCTTTATGT
>NW_018397289.1:540052-540163 GCF_002168275.2 Theobroma umbraticum
AAATCTTTCATAAATAATAAAACCATTTAGAGTGAGTAACTAGGTTTTAAATGATACGAGTGAATGTACATGGACTTTTCTTGTGAATGGATGGTGTCCACTTCATGTTTC
>NW_018397289.1:540250-540462 GCF_002168275.2 Theobroma umbraticum
AAGAAGGCTTTCAAAGACATGAGTGACTATAAATAGATTTTTCTTGCCAATGAAAGACATTTGCTTCACATTTACTGATGCAAACATCCAAATATGATTTTTTTGTACAAAAAATGAAAAAAAATTTGATTTAAAATCATTTATAAGATTATAAAATCATTTAAAGTGAGTAGCTAGGTTTTTGAAGGTATGAGTGACTTTAAATAGACTTT
>NW_018397289.1:540566-540684 GCF_002168275.2 Theobroma umbraticum
AAAGATTATAAACCATTTAAAGCGAAAAAAAAAGGTTTTGATGGCATGAGAGAATATAAATGGTCTTTTCTTGTGAATCAATGGTATCTACTTCATATTTTCAAATGCAAACATCCAA
>NW_018397289.1:540855-541035 GCF_002168275.2 Theobroma umbraticum
GATATCAATGGCATGAGTGACTATAAATGGACTTCTCTTATCAATACATGGCATCTACTTGATGTTTACTAATGCAAACATTCAATTACAATCGATTTTAACCAAAAATGAAAAAACTTTCAATTTGAAATTTTTTATAAGATTATAACCAGTTAAAGCGAGTAGCTATGATTGCCATGG
>NW_018397289.1:541045-541136 GCF_002168275.2 Theobroma umbraticum
TATAAATGGAATTTTCTTCTCTATGGATGGAATTTTCTTCTGCTTCATGTTTCTTAATGCAAACATCCAAATATGATATGTTTTAGCCAAA
>NW_018397289.1:541236-541359 GCF_002168275.2 Theobroma umbraticum
AATAAAAAAGGTTTTGATGGCATGAGAGAATATAAATGGACTTTTCTTGTGAATTAATGGCATCCGCTTCATATTTTCAAATGCAAACATCTAGATATGATCTGTTTGAACTAGAAAAGAAAA
>NW_018397289.1:541531-541649 GCF_002168275.2 Theobroma umbraticum
GCCATGGTATGATTAATTATAAATGAAATTTTCTTCTCTATGGATAGATTCTGCCTTATGTTTGTTAATGCAAACATCCAAATATGATATGTTTTAGCCAAAAAAAAATGATTTCGAT
>NW_018397289.1:541670-541818 GCF_002168275.2 Theobroma umbraticum
TGTAAATTGACTTTTCTTATCAATGGATGCTATGCACTTCATGTTTTCTAATTCAAATATCCAATTATGATAGGTTCAAACCAAAAAGGAAAATGACTTGGATTTAAAAGCATTTATAAATTATAAAACCATTTAAAGTGACTAACAA
>NW_018397289.1:541910-542075 GCF_002168275.2 Theobroma umbraticum
CATTTATGAGATTATAAAATAATTTAAAGTGACTAACAAGGCTTTCGAACGTATAAGTGACTATAAATGGACTTTTCCTATCAATGGATGGCATCCACTTCATGTTTTATGAGTAACATCCAATTATGATAGGTTGGAACCCAAAACAAAAAAGATTTCAATTTA
>NW_018397289.1:542289-542407 GCF_002168275.2 Theobroma umbraticum
CTTTCAAAGGCATGAGTGAATACAAATGGACTTTTCTTCTCAATGGAAGGCATCTAATTCACCTTTCCTTATATAAACATCCAATTATAATAGGTTTGAAGAAGAAGCAAAAAGATTT
>NW_018397289.1:542507-542640 GCF_002168275.2 Theobroma umbraticum
AAGGGATTCAAGCAAAGAGTCATTTTTTATGAGTTATGGCAACAACGTTGTGTACAAAACCGAAATATGATCAAACTTAGGTTTCTCTTGGATAGTTTTGAGTCCTTTTTGACCATTGTCAAAGTTGTTGGTT
>NW_018397289.1:543124-543240 GCF_002168275.2 Theobroma umbraticum
CTTTATGCAAGCTTGTTTCTTGAAGTTTAACTACGGAGGCCAAGTTTTAGGTTTTTTTAATTGTAATTTATTTATTTTATTTATTATTTATTATATTTTTTTATTTGGGATCCATG
>NW_018397289.1:543391-543510 GCF_002168275.2 Theobroma umbraticum
ACATCCCATTATGATAGGTTTGAACCAAAAATGCAAAAGATTTTGATTTAAAATTATTTATAATTTTATGAAACTATTTAAATTGAGTAATTAAGCTTTTGAAGGTATGAGTGATTATA
>NW_018397289.1:544122-544236 GCF_002168275.2 Theobroma umbraticum
TTCAATGGCATGAATGACTATAAATGGATTTTTTTTGTCAATGAATGGTATCCATTTCACGTTTCCTTATGTAAACATCTAATTATGATTGATTTTAATTGAAAATGAAGAAAG
>NW_018397289.1:544336-544448 GCF_002168275.2 Theobroma umbraticum
TTGCCATCAACCTCTTCTTCAACATCCAAGCAGTGTGCAGAGACTTCTTGGATTTCCGAATTAAAAAGGCGCACATCGACCATTTTATTTATTTTGAACATTACTACAAGGG
>NW_018397289.1:544983-545093 GCF_002168275.2 Theobroma umbraticum
GACTCTTCATCCATATGCAAAATGGACATTAAATCTTCGTATGGAAAATCAAAATTTACAAGCTTAAAATCTTAAGTGGCTCGATCTGTAAGGAAATCAATAGTGGCGTT
>NW_018397289.1:545342-545527 GCF_002168275.2 Theobroma umbraticum
AATTTTTGCTTAAATAGTATATGTTATGTTCTTTCATGCTTGTCTCATCATGTTACCCTAGCACACATCCCATGGAGTTTTCATGCACTATCAAATACAAGATAAGAGGTCTTCCAGCCATTGGTGGTACTAACACTAGTGGATTTGCAAGATATTCTTTGATTTTATCAAAAGTTGCTTGACAT
>NW_018397289.1:545875-546062 GCF_002168275.2 Theobroma umbraticum
TATGAACGTTGTCTTTTCCATATCTTCAGCTACCATCTTAATCTGATTGTATCCGAAGAAACCATCCATGAATGAAAATAAAAAGTATCTCGTTGTGTTATCTACAAAGATATCAATAATTGGTAAAAGGAAGCTATCCTTCACTTGCTCTATTCAAATCCATATAATCTACACACATTTGAACCTT
>NW_018397289.1:546342-546473 GCF_002168275.2 Theobroma umbraticum
TGTTAAGACTCAGCATGTCCTAGTATGACCATGCAAACACATTAGCGTTTTCATGGAGTAGCTCTTTCAACTTTTGTCATTCCTCAAGCAACAACGAAGTACCAATTTTAACTTCCTTTTTGTCTTCTTCA
>NW_018397289.1:546483-546681 GCF_002168275.2 Theobroma umbraticum
TAACCATTTTTGTGGTTTCCTAGTGAGGTAAAATCTCTTTTTCCTACTATTTTAACAATTTTGACAAATCAGACAGTAAGTCATAGCCATCCAACTCCTCTTCATTTTTCAATTCATCAACGCTCAGAATTTTCTCGAAATCAAAGTTCTAATTGCTCTCAAAATTGTCTTCGTGTTCATTATTTAGAGACCTATGAA
>NW_018397289.1:546933-547104 GCF_002168275.2 Theobroma umbraticum
TGAGATACTACTTCAAATGCCCTTGGGCATAGGCATTGAAATGAGATTAGTCAATACATTTTTTGAGACTTAAAGATCATAAACAATTCGATAACTATCCAATTAGTTAGCTTTTTCTCCTAACGAGATTTGATACACCAAGGGAACCTTCTCTTTAGAATTTTCATCCTT
>NW_018397289.1:547114-547244 GCF_002168275.2 Theobroma umbraticum
ATCGATAGTTCCTCAAATGCCTCTTCAAGAGTCATAATAAACCTATTCGATGCTTCGGGAAGAATGTATTCTGCAAAGCAGAATGCCTTTTCATCCTTGTCTTTTTCACAAACTCTTCCTCTTTCCTTTC
>NW_018397289.1:547598-547747 GCF_002168275.2 Theobroma umbraticum
TGACTGGTCTTCATATAAGACATATCAACCGGTAACCTAGTCAACGCAGAGCAAGGCATGACATTCAGAGCCGAACCATTATCGATGAAAACTCTAGGTGAGGCATGGTCATTGTACTTAATGGTTATGTGGAGGGCTTTGTTACTCCC
>NW_018397289.1:547945-548080 GCF_002168275.2 Theobroma umbraticum
ACTATATTCACCATGCTTGATGACCTTGAAGAACTTGCCTGCCTCTTTTTTTGTGACACGGTTTTTGATTTCACTTTCTTATGCAATAATGGGCCCACTAGTTTGATCCTTAGGAAAGGTTTTTGCCACTTTCAG
>NW_018397289.1:548098-548253 GCF_002168275.2 Theobroma umbraticum
ATCCTTTTTCTTTTTTATCTTTCCATCATTTCAAGGGAGTAGCATCACCCACTTTAAGTTATGCCCCCCACACCAGTCAGATCTATAAAAGACACTTGGGTAATAGAGGAAGTTGCGCTAAGAATATTGCATTCATAATTCCATGGGATGACTTT
>NW_018397289.1:548353-548497 GCF_002168275.2 Theobroma umbraticum
TAAAATTATTTAAAGTGAGTAACTAGGCTTTCAATGGCATGATTGACTATAAATGAACTTTTCTTGACTATGGATGGCTTTTGCTTTGCATTTCCCAATGGAAACATCCTATTATGATTGATTTTACTAGAAATGAAAAAGATT
>NW_018397289.1:548814-549167 GCF_002168275.2 Theobroma umbraticum
GATATGTTTTAACCAAAACATAAAAAGATATCAATTAAAAATTATTTATAAGATCATAAAACTATTTAAAGCGAGTAACAAAGCTTCCAATGGCATAAGTAACTATAATTGGACTTTTCTTATCAATGGATGGGATCCGCTTTATATTTCCCAATGCAAACAAACCAAATATGATCTCTTTTAGCTAAAATTAAAAAATATTTTAATTTTAAATCATTTACGAGATTATAAAACCATTTAACGATATTAACAATGCCTTCGAAGGCATGAGTGACTATAAATGGAATTTTATCATCAACGGATGGGATCCGCTTCACGCTTCGCATTATAAATATCCAGTTATGATAGGTTTG
>NW_018397289.1:549410-549530 GCF_002168275.2 Theobroma umbraticum
ATTGCTACACGTGGAAAATTAAGGGAGTTGCCACCAATCTTATTTTATCTAGGTACGATTGGTTATCTATGAAATTTGTTCTATTCGACAGAGTCCTAAATCAATTTTAGATCCATCTAA
>NW_018397289.1:549566-549684 GCF_002168275.2 Theobroma umbraticum
TGGCATAAAATCTAGATAATGCCATTTGAAAACTTTTTATTGAGGATACTTCCTAAATCTGCCCATCATATTGGTGGGATCAAGGGATACTCTCTCACCTAGGGAAATCTCGAGAAAC
>NW_018397289.1:549932-550046 GCF_002168275.2 Theobroma umbraticum
TGTACCTATAAATCTCAATATTTGTTTATTAACCTTCCTACAACTCTTTAGTAAATTCTTTGCATTTTTTATTATTCTTCTTTATATGCATATATATCATGGATAAATATGTAA
>NW_018397289.1:550249-550364 GCF_002168275.2 Theobroma umbraticum
TGAACTTCTTTCCTACATTTTTATTAACCTATCCTATTTTCTTTTTGACTAATTATTATATTATTTATACATTTATTATTATTATTATTATTATTATTATTATCGAGACTCAAAA
>NW_018397289.1:550374-550502 GCF_002168275.2 Theobroma umbraticum
CTCATCGTACTGGTAGGGTCTTGATATAAATCCTTTACCCAAAAAAGTTTATTCGAAATTACTACTTCTCGCATTCCGAATGAATATTCCATCTTGGGTATTGATCCTAAAATAATCATTATATTTTT
>NW_018397289.1:550512-550609 GCF_002168275.2 Theobroma umbraticum
ATTCTATACTATATCATATTCTTTTATTATATTTTTCTTATATACCAATATAAAATATACATTTATATAACTAAATATTTTATTTCTATTACATACC
>NW_018397289.1:550619-551145 GCF_002168275.2 Theobroma umbraticum
TTTTATTAAAAATATTTTATATTTTCTTCTATTCATTTAACTCATTTTCATAAGATCGTCTATTTAACATTATTTTTAGTCTTTTCTTAGTCCATTTTTCATATGACTAAATATCTTTTTATTAAATATATATTTTTACATTTTTTTATATTTCCTTTCCCTTGGCTAATTTTTTTTTTTCCTACAACTAACTAACAACATTTGCTTACTTACATTCTAATTTACCATCAAAATATATATTTATTTCTCTCATATATTTTTATTCCTTGACTTAGATCTATTTTGACTAATTGACTCATTTATAGATCATATATTCATTTTTTATTTCATTCATTTTAGATCATATATCCTATTTAACCTAATCTATTTTTTTAACCAAATATTTGTCCATCTTTTCCTTTTACAGCTATATATATTTTTTCTATTATTTTTCTACTTTAAAACATCACGTAATCTTTTTACAATATATTTTTAAACCTAGTTAAATTAATCCTATGCTTCTAATAATGTACTTTTAGCATAACCA
>NW_018397289.1:551245-551362 GCF_002168275.2 Theobroma umbraticum
ATAAGACGAGTTCAAACTTTTGCCATACCATATCTCATATGGTGTCTTATCAACAGATTTGGTTGGAACCTTGTTAAGAAGGTAAGTAACAATCTTTAAGGCATATCCCAAAAGGAT
>NW_018397289.1:551372-551440 GCF_002168275.2 Theobroma umbraticum
CTGCCCTACTTATCATGGAATGAACCATGTCTAACGAGGTTTATTTTCTCCTTTCAGACACTTTATTG
>NW_018397289.1:551450-551577 GCF_002168275.2 Theobroma umbraticum
TCCATTATGATAAAATCCCACGTTCTATTAGATAATCCAAAAACTCTTGACTAAGATATTCTCCTCCTCGATTCGATCTAAAAGTGAGAATGCTCTTCCCAATTTGTTTTTGAACTTCAGCCCTAAA
>NW_018397289.1:552039-552150 GCF_002168275.2 Theobroma umbraticum
CTTGACATCTATATTGAGCATTGGGCTATCAAGATCCATAACATAAGTCTTCCATGGCATTTTGTGGATCCATAAAATATATCATTTAGAATGATAGTGTAACAATTGCCT
>NW_018397289.1:552367-552503 GCF_002168275.2 Theobroma umbraticum
TGATAGTAGAAAAATTAAGCTTAATCATATTTAAAGTTATCTCTTGTCAAGATTTCACCCTTCCATTTATTAAGAACTTTTGTCAAAGTGATATACTAGTCCAAACATTTTAAGTTGATGGCATCAAGTATGCCAA
>NW_018397289.1:552940-553081 GCF_002168275.2 Theobroma umbraticum
ATCATGTAAAAGTTTGACCTAGAGTGACTCAACAAGTCTCTAATTACAAAGGTAATATAGTTATCTTGTTATATGGTGGAAGGCAACTAAATCTTGTGAAGCATGTGACTCAATATTTTAATGAGGGATTTTTGTTGTTGC
>NW_018397289.1:553091-553215 GCF_002168275.2 Theobroma umbraticum
TTATTTAGGTCTGATCGAATTTGGCATGCGTAACATTTATAATATCGTATAAAATAAATCTATCACATGTATACTACTAGGATGATTATGGACTCTTATCTAGTCTAATTTCCTTAAGCCGTCA
>NW_018397289.1:553315-553478 GCF_002168275.2 Theobroma umbraticum
ATGGGTTTTACCTTTTCAAGTGCATCTACCAAAGTCCATGCTTGGTTGACATGCTTGGTATTATTCCCGAATTTCATGGCCTTAAGCCATTTATCAAAATCAATATCAAATATTGCTTCCTTATAAGTAGTAGGCTCTTTATCAATTGGAAGAGCATTTCTTT
>NW_018397289.1:553521-553647 GCF_002168275.2 Theobroma umbraticum
TCGATTTGAGCATCTAATGCTTCAACCATCAGCTCAAGTTCCAAAGGGATGTCAATTTGTGGTTTTTGAACTTCTTCAAGAATTATTTTACTCCCACTAATCCTTTCAAGTAAAAACCCTTTCTCT
>NW_018397289.1:554185-554332 GCF_002168275.2 Theobroma umbraticum
CTCTTCCCAATTTGTTTCTCAACTTCAGCCCTAAATTCTTTGAACTTTTCAAAAACTTCAGACTTGTGCTTCATTCGATACACATAACCAAACCTAGAATGGTCATCTATAAATGTAATGAAATACGAATAACCTCCTCTGGCTAGT
>NW_018397289.1:554455-554640 GCF_002168275.2 Theobroma umbraticum
TAGATACCCTTGTTTATATAACTTGGTTATCCTTCTCTCATTGATATGACCAAGCCAACAATGTCAGATGTAGGTTTGATTTGGGTTATCTTTTCTAGCTTTCTTTTCATCTATATTGAGCATTGGGCTATCAGGATCCATAACATAAAGTCTTCCATGACATTTTGTGGATCCATAAAATATAT
>NW_018397289.1:554650-554764 GCF_002168275.2 Theobroma umbraticum
GATAGTGCAACAATTGCCTTTCATACTAAATTCAAAATCATCATTCTTAGCCAGGTATGGAACTGAAATGATGTTTCTAGTTAATGCTAGTACACAATAGCATTCTTTTAGCTC
>NW_018397289.1:554794-554946 GCF_002168275.2 Theobroma umbraticum
AATCCACATCCTGAATCTATTATCCAAGATTAAGGATTGACAGTAGAAAAAATTAAGCTTAATCATATTTAAAGTTATCTCTTGTCAAGATTGCACCTTTCCATTTATTAAGAACTTTTCTCAAAGTGATATACTAGTCCAAACATTTTAAG
>NW_018397289.1:555131-555274 GCF_002168275.2 Theobroma umbraticum
AAGTATTTTTAGAGGGCTGGAACCCTTTTCGAATTATTGCAACCTTGAATGACTAAACAAATCACAACAAGCCTAATTGGGTAGATAAAATAGCTTATGAATTGCATCTACATGCAACTCCTAGATCAATTACGTGACAACTC
>NW_018397289.1:555338-555476 GCF_002168275.2 Theobroma umbraticum
CTAGAGTGACTCAACAAGTCTCTAATTAAAAAGGTAGTCTGGTTATCTTGTTATGTGGTGGAAGGCAACTAAATCATGTGAAGTATGTGACTCAATATTTTAATGAGGGATTTTTGTTGTTGCTTTTATCTTGTTATT
>NW_018397289.1:555576-555782 GCF_002168275.2 Theobroma umbraticum
ATGAGCACATTTAAGTTATTGGTGGGTCTTACTCAACTAAAATTGTGTGGTTCGAACATGTCGCACATGACCACGTGGTTTTAAGGGCAGGGTTATGCAAAATACATATGATGCATTTAGACAATGAGTTGTCACGTACTTGATCTAGGAGTTGCATGTAGGTGCAATTCATAAGCTATGTTATCTACCCAATTAGGCTTGTTGTG
>NW_018397289.1:555792-555915 GCF_002168275.2 Theobroma umbraticum
TCATTCAAGGTTGCAATAATTTGGAAAGGGTTCCAGCCCTCTAAAAATACATAGTAGAGATTTTCATATAATAGTGAAGGCTATTATTACAAAAAATTAATGGGAGAATCAATGTAAGATTTA
>NW_018397289.1:556345-556495 GCF_002168275.2 Theobroma umbraticum
CTTTAAATATGATTAAGCTTAATTTTTCTACTATCAATCCTTAATCTTGGATAATAGATTCAAGATGCTGCCCACCAAAGGCACAACAAGATGCATTATTTGGTGCATTGGAATTCCTCCAAACGATGGCATTCAAGAGCTCACTTTTTG
>NW_018397289.1:556652-556782 GCF_002168275.2 Theobroma umbraticum
CTTCTTCACTTTCTTTCTCTACTTACGGGTCTTCCACATCCTCTCTAAAAAAACAAATATTTCATTTTCTTTCCTTTTAACTGGTAGTTCCCTTCACGATTCCTCTACACCCCCTTTCTCCTTTCTCTCC
>NW_018397289.1:557242-557391 GCF_002168275.2 Theobroma umbraticum
TTGTGCAGGCTTGTTTCCTAAAGGTTAACTATAGAGGCCAAGTTTCAAGTTTTTGAATAGTAATTTATTTAGTTTATTTATTATTTATTATATAATTTTTATTTGGGATCCATGGGTCTAAAATAAAAGTAAAAAATAAGTGTTTACAG
>NW_018397289.1:557491-557662 GCF_002168275.2 Theobroma umbraticum
AAAATATTGAGTCACATGCTTCACATGATTTAGTTGCCTTCCACCATATAACAAAATAACCAGACTACCTTTTCAATTAGAGACTTGTTGAGTGACTCTAGGTCAAACTTTTACATAAGCACATTTAAGTTATTGGTGGGTCTTACTCAACTAAAATTGTGTGGTTCGGAC
>NW_018397289.1:558140-558256 GCF_002168275.2 Theobroma umbraticum
CACTTTGAGAAAAGTTCTTAATAAATGGAAGGGTGCAATCTTGACAAGAGATAATTTTAAATATGATTAAGCTAAATTTTTTCTACTGTCAATCCTTAATCTTGGATAATAGATTC
>NW_018397289.1:558676-558791 GCF_002168275.2 Theobroma umbraticum
TGTTGACTTGGTCATATCAATGAGAGAAGGATAGCCAAGTTATATAAACAAGGGAATCTAGATCCATTTGATTATGAATCACATGGAACTTGAGAATGTTGTCTCATTGGTGAGA
>NW_018397289.1:558891-560174 GCF_002168275.2 Theobroma umbraticum
TTGAAGATTAAACATCACAACTTGATAACTTACCGTCCAAAAATGAACAGAGCAATAATGGTAGCCATCAAGAATATCAAAAGGATTATTGAAAAGATGACTAAAATTTATAAAGACTAGCATGACAAACTTCCTTTTGCTTTGCACACATATGGAACTTTTATGCATACTTCCATGGGGTCAACCCTATATTCCTTATTATATGGCATGGAAGTAGTGCTACCCATTGAGGTGGAAGTCCTATCATTGAGAGTGTTAATGGAGACAGTATTAGAAGACGTTGAGTGGATCGCTCTCGTTATGAACAATTAAATTTGATTAAGGAAAACAAACTTGTAGAATTTTGCCATGGCCAAATGTACCAACGAAGGATGATGCAAGCATACGAGAAAAAAGTTCATTCTAGGCATTTCCAAGAAGGGGAGTTGGTCCTCAAAAGGATACTCCTTAACCAAAATGCATGCAAAATGGATGCCAAACTAGAATAGATTGTATGTCGTGAAAAAAGCTTTTTCAGGAGGAGCTTTAATTTTAACCAACATGGATGGAGAAGATTTGCCTAATTCGATAAATACTGATGCGGGAAAAAAATACTATGCCTAAAAAAAAAAGAGAGACAGAAAAAGGGAAGGGATTCGTGTTGAAAATTTTTAAAGGGTGACTCGAATCCAAAGAAGGTGGCTCAGGTTGAAAACTTGCAAAGGGTAGCTTAAGACTGAAAGGAGAAATTTAGGATGAGGATCTGAAGATGTTGGTTCAGATGAAGTACAAAATGGATTATGAAAAAACATATTGAAATTGGAGTCCCTCGACCTTGTAAAACAAAGAGAAGTCATGAAATGTACAACCTTTAGATTTGCTCAGGACATCAATCAAAGACCATTTTTTAAGTTAGAAGATCAGATTATTTACTCTAAATGGTCTGAATGTTCATTATTTGAAAGATCTAATGATTGCCTTGTAAATTCCCCTTCCCTTGAGCTATTTGCATTTTTATATATTTATGAAATTCTTCTTCCCTTCTTTATTTCAAGCCCCCCTTTCCATCATTACATAATCCCACAAGATGTATTGTGCCATACATCAAGCACCAGGCATATCCTTCTTGATGAATTTGTGCTAAATTGAAAATTAGCTTTAACAATTTGCCTCGAGAAACAAACCAGATTACTAATTCTTTGCCTCTAAATTGATGTGCACCTTTTTAATTTGGGAATCCAAGAGGTCTTTGCACACTGCTTGGATGTTGAAGAAGAGGTTGATGGCAAACCATAGTATTATGA
>NW_018397289.1:560338-560502 GCF_002168275.2 Theobroma umbraticum
GCAGTAATGGTAGCCAACAAAAATATCAAAAGGATTATTGAAAAGATGACTAAAATTTATAAAGACTGGCAGGAGAAACTTCCTTTTGCTGTGCACACATATAGAACTTGTATGCATACTTCCATGGGGGCAACCTTATATTCCTTATTATATGGCATGGAAGT
>NW_018397289.1:560770-560921 GCF_002168275.2 Theobroma umbraticum
CATGGCCAAATGTACCAACGAAAGATGATGCAAGCATACGAGAAAAAAGTTCATTATAGGCATTTCCAATAAGGGGAGTTGGTCCTCGAAAGGATACTCCTTAACCAAAATGCGTACAAAATGGATGCCAAACTAGAATAGATTGTATGTC
>NW_018397289.1:560931-561136 GCF_002168275.2 Theobroma umbraticum
CTTTTTCAGGAGGAGCTTTAATTTTAACCAACATGTATGGAGAATATTTGCCTAATTCGATAAATACTGATGCGGGAAAAAAATACTATGCCTAAAAACAAAAAAAGAGAGACAAAAAAAGGGAAGGGATTCGTGTTGAAAATTTGTAAAGGATGACTCGAATCCAAAGAAGGTGGCTCAGGTTGAAAACTTGCAAAGGGCAGCT
>NW_018397289.1:561397-561530 GCF_002168275.2 Theobroma umbraticum
AGATCAGATTATTTACTCTAAATGGTCTGAATGTTCATTATTTGAAAGATCTAACGATTGCCTTGTAAATTCCCCTTCTCTTGAGCTATTTGCATTTTTATATATTTATGAAATTCTTCTTCCCTTCTTTATT
>NW_018397289.1:561865-562055 GCF_002168275.2 Theobroma umbraticum
TGATGAGGTAAAAAGAAAAGAGAGCCTCAACATGAAAAAAGGGAAAACTTCAAACGAAAATGTGCTTAAGGGAAATTAAGAATTTCAGCCAATGAAGCAGACACAGACAAAGATGATTGAAAGTTGTAATGGAAAGGTTCGATGACAGAAGAGAAGGGTTAAGGAACCTTAATGAATCATAAACATGAAA
>NW_018397289.1:562065-562206 GCF_002168275.2 Theobroma umbraticum
ATTTCAATGATGCATACATGCCTAGCCATGCATATGATCATTTCCAAAACAAGAACTAGAATTAATGCGTGTTCCAAGCTTTAAAATGGGAAATTCAACTAACCTAAAGTGTTAACGTTGTAAAACTTTGATGGAAGGAAT
>NW_018397289.1:562636-562809 GCF_002168275.2 Theobroma umbraticum
ATTTCAATTTTTAAATCAAACTTGTTTTGATATAGGTCAAACTTAGGTCAAGTATAGAAATTTCAATTTTTTAAATCATATCTATTTTGATATAGGTCAAACCTAGATTCAATCTAGGAATTCTATGATTTAAGAAAAATTAAACCTATTTTGAGATAAGTCGAACCTAGATT
>NW_018397289.1:563075-563285 GCF_002168275.2 Theobroma umbraticum
ACTTGAAACTTGGCCTCTATAGTTAACCTTTAGGAAACAAGCATGCACAAAGCATTCAATGCTCTTTAGGCAGCCATATTTGGGTTGACTTCATTGAAAAGCTTGATTTCAATTTCAAATTGTAAAAAAACTTGGATAATCCAGTTCTTTAAGAACCCTCAATTTTTGGTTCAGAAGAGGCCAGATTTTAGAGAGGAAGTTGGATTGAAA
>NW_018397289.1:563295-563399 GCF_002168275.2 Theobroma umbraticum
GAGTCGAATCTACAAAAGCAAGAAAAAAAATACCCTAGATAGCTTGAACCCTAGAAGCACAACAACTAGAAAAACTAAACAACCAAAAGAATCCTATTTTTGAA
>NW_018397289.1:563409-563538 GCF_002168275.2 Theobroma umbraticum
GCAAATAAAAACTCTAGAATCCCTTTACCGGCAATCAAAAACCACAATCAAAATCATACAAAGCAGCAAAGCATAAGAAAAAAGACTTGAAAATACTGAAAATGAAAACAGCAAAAAAGGGTTCTTTTT
>NW_018397289.1:563873-564012 GCF_002168275.2 Theobroma umbraticum
ATATACTTAGGGTTAGGCTTTAAAACGGTGTCATTTCTTGTAGTTGTTGTAGACGAAAAAGTGAGCTCTTGAATGCCATCGTTTAGAGGAATTCCAATGCACCAAATAGTGCATCTTGTTGTGCCTTTGGTGGGTAGCC
>NW_018397289.1:564112-564249 GCF_002168275.2 Theobroma umbraticum
AGAGAATTTAAAATCGAACCTGTTTTGATATAAGTCGAGCCTAGGTCATGTCTAAGAATTTCAATTTTTAAATTGAACTTACCCTGATATAGGTCAAACCTAGATCAAGCCTAGAAATTTTAATGTTTAAGGCGAAC
>NW_018397289.1:564773-564952 GCF_002168275.2 Theobroma umbraticum
TTATTTTTTACTTTTATTTTAGACCCATGGATCCTAAATAAAAAATATATAATACATAATAAATAAACTAAATAAATTACTATTAAAAAATTTGAAACTTGGCCTCTATAGTTAACGTTTAGGATACAAGCCTGCACAAAGCATTCAATGCTCTTTAGGCAGCCAGATTTGGGTTGACT
>NW_018397289.1:565022-565134 GCF_002168275.2 Theobroma umbraticum
TTTGGTTAAGAGGAGGCCAGATTTTAGAGAGGAAGTTGGATTGAAAAAACTGAAAGGGGTCGAATCTACAAAAGCAAGAAAAAAAATACCCTAGAGAGCTTGAACCCTAGAA
>NW_018397289.1:565419-565679 GCF_002168275.2 Theobroma umbraticum
GCTTGGGGGTAATGACGTTTTCTTTTTCAATGGGGGAGAAAAAGGAGAAAGGGGGTGTAGAGGAATTGTGAGGGGAACTACCAGTTAAGAGGAAAGAAAGTGAAATTTTGGTTTTTTTAAAGAGGATGTGGAAGACCCGTAAGTCGAGAAAGAAAGTGAAGAAGATAAATGAAGAGAGAGGAGAGAAAAGTAGGTTTATATACTTAAGGTTAGGCTTTAAAACGGTGTCATTTCTTGTAGTTGTTGTAGACCAAAAAGTG
>NW_018397289.1:565779-565892 GCF_002168275.2 Theobroma umbraticum
TTTTTTACAATCAGAAATTGAAATCAAGTTTTTCAATGAAGTCAACCCAAATCTAGCTGCCTAAAGAGCATTGAATGCTTTGAGCAGGCTTGTTTCCTAAAGGTTAACTATAG
>NW_018397289.1:565902-565993 GCF_002168275.2 Theobroma umbraticum
TCAATTTTTTTAACAGTAATTTATTTAGTTTATTTATTATTTATTATATATTTTGTATTTGGGATCCATGGGTCTAAAATAAAAGTAAAAA
>NW_018397289.1:566796-566904 GCF_002168275.2 Theobroma umbraticum
ATTTAAAAATTGAAATTCCTAGACATGACCTAGGCTCAACTTGTATCAAAACAAGTTCGATTTTAAATTCTCTAATGCCAACTTAATTAGATTAACATCATTTTTAGA
>NW_018397289.1:567125-567355 GCF_002168275.2 Theobroma umbraticum
TTGAAATGGTAGAATGCTTTCATGTTTATGATTCATTAAGGTTCCTTAACCCTTATCTTGTGCCATCGAACCTTTCCATTACAACTTTCAATCATCTTTTTCTGTGTCTTCTTCATTGCCTGAAATTCTTAATTTCCCTTAGGCACACTTTCTTTTGAAGTTTTCCCTTTTTTCTTATTGAGGCTCTCTTTTCTTTTTACCTCATCATTAAGTCTATTATTGAACAATGA
>NW_018397289.1:567796-567984 GCF_002168275.2 Theobroma umbraticum
CAACCCGAATCCCTTCCTTTTTTCTGTCTCTCTTTTTTTTATAGGCATAGTATTTTTTTTCCGCATCAGTATTTATTGAATTAGGTAAATCTTCTCCATCCATGTTGGTTAAAATTAAAGCTCCTCTTGAAAAGGCTTTTTTCATGACATACAATCTATTCTAGTTTGGCATCCATTTTGCATGCATT
>NW_018397289.1:568601-568739 GCF_002168275.2 Theobroma umbraticum
ATGTTTAATCTTCAATTTAGCACAAATTCATCAAGAAGGATATGCCTGGTGCTTAATGTATGGCACAATATCATAATACTATGTTTTGCCATCAACCTCTTCTTCAACATCCAAGCAGTGTGCAGAGACTTCTTGGAT
>NW_018397289.1:569012-569124 GCF_002168275.2 Theobroma umbraticum
TCTGTAACCAACTTCTGATATGGAATCAATTTCGTGCATCTTGTTTCCCATTTTTTTTGCATGTGACATATCACCAAAACGAAATCTCCATAAACTTTTATTGTGTCAACTT
>NW_018397289.1:569576-569686 GCF_002168275.2 Theobroma umbraticum
GACAAAGATGTCCTTTCAAAAATGTATTTGATGGGATCCAATTTTGCCACCAACCGTGTTGTATGATACAACATATATTGTTGGAGCTTATGAGTAGTCATGCCAGTGTG
>NW_018397289.1:569714-569830 GCF_002168275.2 Theobroma umbraticum
CCTAGCCCACATCCCATGGAGTTTTCATGCACCATCAAATACAAGATAAGAGGTATTCCAGCCATTGGTGGTACCAACACTAATGGATTTACGAGATATTCTTTGATTTTATGAAA
>NW_018397289.1:569933-570070 GCF_002168275.2 Theobroma umbraticum
AACCTCCGTAAGAATCCTCTCACTTCTTTCTATGTTTTGAAAGGTAGTCATTCTTGGATAGCTCATATTTTGTCTAAGTCTATTTCAATCCTTTGTTTGCTTACTATGAACCCTAACAATTTCCCAAAATTAATACC
>NW_018397289.1:570170-570289 GCF_002168275.2 Theobroma umbraticum
TCTTTGTCTGTGTCTTCTTCATTGGCTGAAATTCTTAATTTCCCTTAGGCACACCTTCCTTTGAAGTTTTCTTTTTTCATGTTGAGGCTCTCTTTTCTTTTTACCTCATCATTAAGTCT
>NW_018397289.1:570408-570595 GCF_002168275.2 Theobroma umbraticum
TACTAATAATCATTCATTTCCATGATAATCATCTTGTGGGATTATGTAATGATGTAAAGGGGGGCTTGAAATAAAGAAGGGAAGAAGAATTTCATGAATATATAAAAATGCAAATAGCTCAAGGGAAGGGGAATTTACAAAGCAATCATTAGATCTTTCAAATAATGAACATTCAGACCATTTAGAG
>NW_018397289.1:570605-570753 GCF_002168275.2 Theobroma umbraticum
GATCTTCTAACTTAAAAAATGGTCTTTGATTGATGTCCTGAGCAAAGCTAAAGGTTGTACATTTCATGACTTCTCTTTGTTTTACAAGGTCGAAGGACTCCAATTTCAATATGTTTTTTCATAATCCATTTTGTACTTCATCTGAACC
>NW_018397289.1:571056-571216 GCF_002168275.2 Theobroma umbraticum
CCATGGCAAAATTCTACAAGTTTGTTTTCCTTCATCAAATTTAATTGTTCATAACGAGAGCGGTCCACTCAATGTCTTCTAATACTGTCTCCATTAACACTCTCAATGATAGGACTTCCACCTTAATTGGTAGCACTACTTCCATGACATATAATAAGGA
>NW_018397289.1:571412-571549 GCF_002168275.2 Theobroma umbraticum
TAAGTTATCAAGTTGTGATGTTTAATCTTCAATTTAGCACAAATTCATCAAGAATGATATGCCTGGTGCTTGATGTATGGCATAATATCATAATACTATGGTTTGCCATCAACCTCTTCTTCAACATCCAAGCAGTG
>NW_018397289.1:571632-571779 GCF_002168275.2 Theobroma umbraticum
GTGGCCAAAGAATTAGTAGTCTGGTTTTTTTCTCAAGGCAAATTGTTGAAGCTAATTTTCCTAAATTGTTTGCTTAATTCTGTAACCAACTTTTGATATGGAATCAATTTAGAGCATCTTGTTTCCCATTCTCTTCACATGTGACAT
>NW_018397289.1:572291-572488 GCF_002168275.2 Theobroma umbraticum
TATGATACAACATATATTGTTGGAGCTTATGAGTAGTCATGCTAGTGTGCAACATATCTTTTCAAGTGCAAATTATTTGGACTTATACCCACTGAAATTTTTTCTTAAATAGTATATGTTTTGTTCTTTCATGCTTGTCTCACCATGTTGCCCTAGCACACATCCCATGGAGTTTTCATGCACCATCAAATACAAGA
>NW_018397289.1:572974-573092 GCF_002168275.2 Theobroma umbraticum
TCTTGAATAAATTCTTGAGACTGATAGTGTGATCTTCTTCCCTATGAGATTTCAGGTCATCCACATATGCCTCCATATCTTTATACATCATATCATGAAACAAGGTTACCATGGCCTT
>NW_018397289.1:573192-573315 GCF_002168275.2 Theobroma umbraticum
AGCCTAGGTCATGTTTAGGAATTTCAATTTTTAAATCAAACTTACTCTGATATAGGTCAAACCTAGATGAAGCCTGAAATTTTAATGTTTAAGGCGAACCTGTTTTGATATAGGTCAGACTTA
>NW_018397289.1:573834-573974 GCF_002168275.2 Theobroma umbraticum
AGGGCAACTGTAAACACTTATTTTTTACTTTTATTTTAGACCCATGGATCTCAAATAAAAAATATATAATAAATAATAAATAAACCAAATAAATTACTATTAAAAAACTTGAAACTTGGCCTCTATAGTTAACCTTTAGG
>NW_018397289.1:574332-574482 GCF_002168275.2 Theobroma umbraticum
TTTGAAAAAAAAAACCTAGCAAATAAAAACTCTAGAATCCCTTTATTGGCAATCGAAAACCACAATCAAAATCCTACAAAACAGCAAAGAATAATAAGAAAGACTTGAAAATACTGAAAATGAAAACAGCAAAAAAGGGTTCTTTTTCAG
>NW_018397289.1:574596-574678 GCF_002168275.2 Theobroma umbraticum
GTGAAATGTTGGTTTTTTAAGAGAGGATGTGGAAGACCCGTAAGTAAAGAAAGAAAGTGAAGAAGATAAATGAGGAGAGAGG
>NW_018397289.1:574778-574905 GCF_002168275.2 Theobroma umbraticum
ATTTCTCGACTAGTGTTCCTTTGACTAGTCTGCCCTTCAGTCTTAGTCTTTTCGATACTTTCACGAAGTGTTCTAACCTCCATATTACCACCCTCTTTTAACCGAGCACAATCCACTGCATCAGAAT
>NW_018397289.1:575086-575881 GCF_002168275.2 Theobroma umbraticum
ACTGTCATTCTGGGTGTTTGTTTCAAAGTCTCAAACACCTCGGCCTTAGCCGCTCGGACACTACGAGTCTTAAACCTATCCATTAAGGCTTTATCAAATTTCTTCCAACCCAGCGGAACGACATCACTAGGTTTACCCCACATAGGGCGTAATCCACTGTTGTGATACATTCTTGATGAAAAATAGCCAATGTTACTGACCTTGTGCTTGAAGCTCCTAACGCATGACAAATCCTTCCCATAGAGTCCAAGAATCTACGCGAGTCCTCTCCCACAGTGGAACTAGTAAATAATAGAGGTTTTAGCCTCATAAATGCAGATAATGAAACTAAATCATTTCTTTCGTCATCATTGGGATCATCCTCATCCTTCTCTTCTGACCCTTCCTCCTCTATCATATTTATATTTGGGTCATAATCCGAATCTTGTGAACTTAAATCCATATACTCTTTAGCTGTACTAAAACATTGCCTAGTAAATTCTATAAACTGTTGGGTCAAATTTCGCAATCTAGCAGCTAATTCATCTAAGGTAGCACTCTCTAAATTAGATCCACTAACCCCAATGCTATCCGTACTAGCACTCTTACAATCACTCAAACTCCCTTCGCTCGAACGCTGGGGATTGCTCTTTCTCCCTTGTTCTAAGATGGCCTCGTCCTCATGAGACAAAAACCCGTAATCTCTCATTAGTCTCTCTAGGCGAGTCTAACTCATCCGTAGCCCTCAAAGATGCTCTACTTTGAGACGACATCTCAAACTTGGACATCAAGAATCAATTCTTATTATTAAATTGT
>NW_018397289.1:575891-576067 GCF_002168275.2 Theobroma umbraticum
CTCCATTGCTTGACACGAGAATTCCTAAGACTTGAGTAAACCTAGGGCTTTGATACCAAGTCTATAATGACCTTCTCCTGATCGTTGCTGATGTTTGAGGCTTGCGAGTGAACCCGTCAAATCTCGAACAAGTTTTAGGTGAGATTTCGGATAATTTAAAATCAACTAACATCACT
>NW_018397289.1:576443-576603 GCF_002168275.2 Theobroma umbraticum
TGAACTGATTACTTATCTACAAAACGAAATAAGGGGCATGATTCTCATAGACTTAGTGATCATCAACTTCGTGAATAGGGTGTAAATGGGAAACAAGCCAAGGTATAAGTTTTGAATATAAAAAATATAAAAATATATGTGAACAATATAGCTCAAAAAA
>NW_018397289.1:576743-576996 GCF_002168275.2 Theobroma umbraticum
TAACTTATTTAAAACAAATCGGTATAAGTACTAGATTTTCCATCTTTGAATTCAATCAACACATTTATCAACCTAGTTCGTCATAAACATGCATGCTCTTGTAAAACCAAAATTTATCAAAGCTTATTCATAATTTCACAAATCACCTTATACATGAGGAGTTAAATCCAACATCATAGTAAAAATAGGGGAGCTACAAAAAGTCTTATAGTTCTCACCATGTGAAAGAACATGTATTGAAAACCTAAAGAGA
>NW_018397289.1:577096-577233 GCF_002168275.2 Theobroma umbraticum
GTGTCTATTTTAAAATTCCCATAACTATGCAAATATATATACATATATATGTGTGTTGATATACTTTAAGTACAAATTTGTGTAAAGCATGAGCTGGTAGAGATGCTAGGAAATTGTGGATGCCATGATTTTGAAAA
>NW_018397289.1:577379-577524 GCF_002168275.2 Theobroma umbraticum
ACCATGCAGATTGATATTTTATCCTCATGCAAAGGGTTTAGGTCTTATAAGGGACTTTGTCATGTTACCAACTTAAATATTTCAGAAATGGTTTAAAATAAGCTTTTGAACACTAGACTTGATTTTTAAATGATTTTACCAAATC
>NW_018397289.1:577614-577838 GCF_002168275.2 Theobroma umbraticum
GACAAGCTATTAGACATGCTTGGGGCCATGGTTTGTGATATAAGCATGGCAAGGCAACAAGTTGATATATATGGCTAGGCCATAAGTAATATACACAATTGTGATCGCCTGATTCTTCGATGTCGGCCAAAATCATTGAAACAGCCCTAACTATGGGGATCCGATGAAGTGGAGCTCTTGGATGTTATTACGTGGAGTGGGTCCACGAGTTCTTTATTTCTGTT
>NW_018397289.1:578415-578576 GCF_002168275.2 Theobroma umbraticum
TTATATTTTTTATATTCAAAACTTCTACCTTGGCTTGTTTCCCATCTACACCCTCCTCACGAAGTTGATGATCATTAAGTCTATGAGAATCATCCCCCTTATTTCGTTTTGCAGATAAGTAATCAGTTCAAGTGCGTCATTTAGCACTTCGAGACTAGTTG
>NW_018397289.1:578586-578673 GCF_002168275.2 Theobroma umbraticum
AATGGCATCTCTTAGACTTCCACTCTAAGTCAGTCCACTGCATAGAGGTTGCGTTGTGTCAAATAGTTAGACTTATAAAGATTAATA
>NW_018397289.1:578773-578893 GCF_002168275.2 Theobroma umbraticum
GCATTCATGATTGAAACACATATCCACCATGCAGATTGATATTTTATCCTCATGTAAAGGGTTTATGTCTTATAAGGGATTTTGTCATGTTACCAAGTTAAATATTTTAGAAATGGTTTT
>NW_018397289.1:578976-579168 GCF_002168275.2 Theobroma umbraticum
AATGATTTTACCAAACCGGGAGATTCAAGAGTAGGCCGAATGTCACATTGGGATGGTGTGAACCTTACGCATAAGTGATCTCTAGCTAGAGAACCTTTGGGTTGCCGACAAGCTGTTAGATATGCTTGGGGCCATGGTTTGTGATATAAACATGGCAAGGCAATAGGTTGATATATGTGGCTAGGCCATAAG
>NW_018397289.1:579178-579321 GCF_002168275.2 Theobroma umbraticum
AATTGTGATCGCCTGATTTCTTCGATGTCGGCCAAAATCGTTGAAACCACCCTAACTGTGCAGATCCGATGAAGCGGAGCTCTTGGATGATTAAATGATTTTGACAGTAGAGATCTTTACTTGTATTGATTCAATATTTGTTT
>NW_018397289.1:579642-580773 GCF_002168275.2 Theobroma umbraticum
GTTCACATATATTTTTATATTTTTTATATTCAAAACTTCTACCTTGGCTTGTTTGCCATCTACACCCTACTTACGAAGTTGATGATCACTAAGTCTATGAGAATCATCCCCCTTATTTCATTTTGCAGATAAGTAATCGGTTCAAGTGCATCATTTAGCACTTTGAGACTAGTTGCAACATAGGTAATGGCATCTCTTAGACTTCCACTCTAAGTCACTCCACTGCATAGAGGTTGTGTTATGTCAAATAGTCAGACTTATAAAGATTAATAGTCTATCAGGATTGTATTAGCTAAAACTTGAGGTTATGTAATGAATGCCACTTATGGTATTGAAATTACTTCAGAGTTGTTCAATCTGATTTTTGGTACATAGATGCTACATTTTAAATATTTTGTTTATTTGGTTTAAGTAAACGCTAGTTCTAGTGATGTTAGTTGATTTTAAATTATCCGAAATCCCAACTAAAGCTTGTTCGTGATTTGACGGGTTAACTCGCAAGCCTCAAACGCCAGCAACGATCAAGAGAAGGTCATTATAGACTTCGTGTCAGAGCCCTAGGTTTACCCAAGTCTTAGGAATTCTTGTGTCAAGCAGCGGAGTAGTGGGGTCGACATAGAGTATTGCTTATAGTTTTTGTTCTGACCAGAAACAAAAATGATTTTAATTTAAAATCACTTATAAGATTATAGAACCATTTAAAGTGACTAACAAGGCTTTCAAGGGCATGAATGACTATAAATAGAGTTTTCTTATTAATGGATGGCTTCCGTTACATGTTTCTTAATGCAAACATTCAAATATGATCCTTTTTAACTGTGAACAAAAAGTATTTTGATTTAAAATCATTTATAAGATTATAAAAGAATTTAAAGCAAGTAATAAGGGTTTCAAAATCATGAAAGACTATAAATGGACTTTTCTTGTTAATGGATAGAATCTGTTTCATGTTTGCCAATGTAAACATCCAACTATGATAAGTTTGAACCAAAAATGAAAAGATTACAATTTAGAATCGTTAATAAGATTATAAGACCATTTAAAGAGAGTAACAAGGCATTCGAAGACATAAGTGCTTATAAATGGATTTTTCTTCCTAATGGATGGGTTCCACCTCATGTTTCCTAATGT
>NW_018397289.1:580873-581016 GCF_002168275.2 Theobroma umbraticum
AGTTACTATAAATGGAGTTCTCTTTTCAATGGATGGATTTTGCTTCATATTTTCTAATTCATACATCCAATTATGATTTGTTTTAACTGAAAATGAAAGAGATTTAGATTTCAAATCATTTATAAATTATAAAACTATTTAAA
>NW_018397289.1:581038-581195 GCF_002168275.2 Theobroma umbraticum
GCATGAGTGAATATAAATGCACTTTTCTTATAAATGGATGGTTTCTACTACATGCTTCCTCATGCAAACATTCAAATATGATCTAGTTTAACTAAAAATGAACAAGATTTTGATTTAAAATCATTTATGAGATTATAAAACTATTTCAAACAACTAA
>NW_018397289.1:581336-581500 GCF_002168275.2 Theobroma umbraticum
TTTAAAGTGAGTAACTAGGCTTTCAATGGCATGATTGACTATAAATAAACTTTTTTTGACTATGGATGGCTTCTGCTTTGCGTTTCCCAATGGAAACATCCTATTATGACTGATTTTACTAGAAATGAAAAAGATTTTGATTTGAAACCATGAATAAGATTATA
>NW_018397289.1:581609-581768 GCF_002168275.2 Theobroma umbraticum
TGGACTTTTCTTGATAATGGATATCTTTCACCTCACATTTCTTGATGCAACCATACAATTATGATTTGTTTTAACTAAAAATAAAAAAAATTTTAATTTAAAATTATTTATAAGATTATAAAACCATTTCAAGCGGGTAGCAAGGCTTTTGAGGGCATG
>NW_018397289.1:582012-582122 GCF_002168275.2 Theobroma umbraticum
CAATATAAACGGACTTTTCTTGTTAATGGATGGCATTCGCTTTATGTTTCCCAACACAAACATCCAAAAATGATATGTTTTAACCAAAACATAAAAAGATATCAATTAAA
>NW_018397289.1:582220-582378 GCF_002168275.2 Theobroma umbraticum
TCATTTACGAGATTATAAAACCATTTAAAGACATTAACAATGCCTTCGAAGGCACGAGTGACTATAAATGGAATTTTATCATCAATGGATGGGATCCGTTTCATGCTTCGCATTATAAATATCCAGTTATGATAGGTTTGAACCAATAATAAAAAAAA
>NW_018397289.1:582408-582518 GCF_002168275.2 Theobroma umbraticum
CTAGCCTTTCAATAGCATGAATGACTATAAATGGACTTTTCTTTTTAATTGATGATATTCGCATTACATTTCTGGATGCAAACATCTAATTATGATTGATTTTAATCAAA
>NW_018397289.1:582666-582830 GCF_002168275.2 Theobroma umbraticum
TCCAGGAACTCGATTGCTACACGTGGAAAATTAAGGGAGTTGCAACCAATCTTAGTTTATCTAGGTGCGATTGGTTACCTATGAAATTTGTTCTATTCAACAAAGTCCTGAATCAATTTTAGATCCATCTAAAGAACAACAAACTAGTCTACATATTTTTTAAG
>NW_018397289.1:583080-583233 GCF_002168275.2 Theobroma umbraticum
TGGCATAAAATCTAGATAATGCCATTTGAAAACTTTTTGTTGAGGATACTTCCTCAATCTGCCTATCATACTGGTGGGATCAAGGGATACTCTCTCACATAGGGAAATCTCGAGAAACTCACCTAGGCAAATAGGCTAGGTAAATCCCATTAT
>NW_018397289.1:583333-583450 GCF_002168275.2 Theobroma umbraticum
GAGTTCCTTTGCAAAATTCTCTACTTGAAAGGATACTTTCGAGTCCCACTAGTATAATGGAAGGGCTCGAAGAATGTCTTTAATCAAAGGTTTTAGCTTGTGTTAAGGATGACATTC
>NW_018397289.1:583630-583748 GCF_002168275.2 Theobroma umbraticum
TAAAATCAAATAAAATATTTTAATTTATTAATAAAATAAAAGATAAATTAAATATACAACAATTAGGAAACATAAGAATAAAATAAATGGTTTAGGATAACATATGATTAAATGGTAC
>NW_018397289.1:584163-584262 GCF_002168275.2 Theobroma umbraticum
AAAGTCCATTTATAGTCATTCATGCTATTGAAAGGCTAGTTGCTCGCTTTAAATAATTTTAAATTAATATTTTTTTATTATTGGTTCAAACTTATCATA
>NW_018397289.1:584272-584385 GCF_002168275.2 Theobroma umbraticum
GATTTTAAATTAAAATATTTTTTAGTTTTAGCTAAAAGAGATCATATTTGGTTTGTTTACATGGGGAAACATGAAGCGGATCCCATCCATTGACAAGAAAAGTCCACTTATAG
>NW_018397289.1:584460-584612 GCF_002168275.2 Theobroma umbraticum
TGAAGCGAATGCCATCCATTAACAAGAAAAGTTCGTTTATATTGATGCATGCCAACGAAAGTCTAGTTAGTCACTTTAAATGGCTTTATAATTTATAAATGATTTCATTTTTCATTCAAGCAAATAGTAATTGGATATTTGAATTAGGAAAT
>NW_018397289.1:584919-585035 GCF_002168275.2 Theobroma umbraticum
AATCTTTTTCATTTCTAGTAAAATCAATCATAATAGGATGTTTCCATTGGGAAGCGCAAAGTAGAAGCCATCCATAGTCAACAAAAGTTTATTTATAGTCAATCATGCCATTGAAA
>NW_018397289.1:585135-585265 GCF_002168275.2 Theobroma umbraticum
TATAGCCATTAAAAGCAAGTAACAATGCTTACGAAGGCATGAAACACTATAAATAGACTATTATTGTTAATGAATTGCTTTCATTTCATGTTTTTCAATGCAAACATCGAATTATAAAATCATTTAAAAT
>NW_018397289.1:585284-585427 GCF_002168275.2 Theobroma umbraticum
GGAATGTGTGACTATAAATGGAGATTTCTTGTCAATGGATGGCATCCTCTATTTTACGTTACCTAATGCAAACATCCAATTATGATAGGTTCAAAAAAAAATGTAAAAAATTTCTATTTAAAATCATTTACAAGATTATAAAA
>NW_018397289.1:585853-586003 GCF_002168275.2 Theobroma umbraticum
ACTATAAATGGACTTTTCTTAGTAATGGACGACATCTGCTTCATGTTTCTCAATACAAATATCTAATTATGATTGATTTTAACCTAACACAAAAATGATTTCAATCTAAAATCATTTGTAAGATTATAAAACCATTTAAAGAAGTAATGA
>NW_018397289.1:586200-586346 GCF_002168275.2 Theobroma umbraticum
GGCATGATTAACTATAAATGAAATTTTCCTGTCTATGGAAGGGTTTTGGTTCATATTTCCTAAGGAAAACATCCGAATATGATTTGTTCTTGCCAAAAACAAAAATGATTTTAATTTAAAATCACTTATAAGATTATAGAACCATT
>NW_018397289.1:586842-587007 GCF_002168275.2 Theobroma umbraticum
ATCTATTTTACAAAAAAATGAAAACTATTTTGATTTAAAATTATTTATGAGATTATAAAATTATTTAATGCAAGTAATAAGGCTCTCGAGGGTATGAGTTACTATAAATGTAGTTCTCTTTTCAATGGATGGATTTTGCTTCATGTTTTCTAATTCAAACATCCA
>NW_018397289.1:587107-587192 GCF_002168275.2 Theobroma umbraticum
GGAAGGGTTTTGGTTCATGTTTCCTAAGGCAAACATCCGAATATGATTTGTTCTAACTAAAAACAAAAATGATTTTAATTTAAAA
>NW_018397289.1:587202-587296 GCF_002168275.2 Theobroma umbraticum
GATTATAGAACCATTTAAAGTGACTAATAAGGCTTTTAAGGGCATGAGTGACCATAAATAGAGTTTTCTGGTTAATGGATGGCTTCTGTTACAT
>NW_018397289.1:587306-587449 GCF_002168275.2 Theobroma umbraticum
GCAAACATCCAAATATGATCCTTTGTAACTGTGAACAAAAAATATTTTGGTTTAAAATCATTTATAAGATTATAAAAGAATTTAAAGCAAGTAATGATGGTTTCAAAATCATGAAAGACTATAAGTGGACTTTTCTTGTTAAT
>NW_018397289.1:587459-587733 GCF_002168275.2 Theobroma umbraticum
TGTTTCATGTTTCCCAATGTAAACATCCAACTATGATAAGTTTGAAACAAAAATGAGAAGATTACAATTTAGAATCGTTAACAATATTATAAAAACTATTTTAAAGATGCAGTAACAGGCATTCAAAGACGTGAGTGCCTATAAATGGATTTTTCTTCCTAATGGATGGGTTCCACCTCATGTTTCCTAATGTAAACAACCATTTATGATCTATTTTACAAAAAAATGAAAAATATTTTGATTTAAAATTATTTATGAGATTATAAAATCATTT
>NW_018397289.1:587743-587892 GCF_002168275.2 Theobroma umbraticum
ATAAGGCTCTCGAGGGTATGAGTTACTATAAATGGAGTTCTCTTTTCAATGGATGGATTTTGCTTCATGTTTTCTAATTCAAACATCCAATTATGATTTGTTTTAACTAAAAATGAAAGAGATTTAGATTTCAAATCATTTATAAATTA
>NW_018397289.1:588271-588381 GCF_002168275.2 Theobroma umbraticum
GGATGGCATCTGCTTCACATTTCCCAAAGCAAACATCTAATTATGATAGGTTGGTTCCAAAAATAAAAAATATTTCAATGTAAAATCATTTATAAGATTATAAAATTATT
>NW_018397289.1:588465-588600 GCF_002168275.2 Theobroma umbraticum
GACTATAAATAAACTTTTCTTGACTATGGATGGCTTCTGCTTTGCGTTTCCCAACGGAAACATTCTATTATGATTGATTTGACTAGAAATGAAAAAGATTTTGATTTGAAACCATGAATAAGATTATAAAACTAT
>NW_018397289.1:588683-588800 GCF_002168275.2 Theobroma umbraticum
CTATAAATGGACTTTTCTTGATAATGGATATCTTTCACCTCACATTTCTTGATGAAACCATCCAATTATGATTTGTTTTAACTAAAAATGAAAAAAATTTTAATTTAAAATCATTTA
>NW_018397289.1:588993-589118 GCF_002168275.2 Theobroma umbraticum
TAAAACCATTTAAAGTGACTAACTAGACTTTCGATGGCATGCATCAATATAAACAGACTTTTCTTGTTAATGGATAGCATTCGCTTCATGTTTCCCAACGCAAACATCCAAAAATGATATGTTTT
>NW_018397289.1:589128-589218 GCF_002168275.2 Theobroma umbraticum
TAAAAAGATATCAATTAAAAATTATTTATAAGATTATAAAACTGTTTAAAACTAGTAACAAAGCTTTCAATGGCATAAGCAACTATAAGT
>NW_018397289.1:589228-589500 GCF_002168275.2 Theobroma umbraticum
TGTCAATGGATGGGATCCGCTTCATGTTTCCCCATGCATACAAACCAAATATGATCTCTTTTAGCTAAAAATAAAAATATTTGAATTGAAAATCATTTACGAGATTTTAAAACCATTTAAAGACATTAACAATGCCTTCGAAGGTATGAGTGACTATAAATGAAATTTTATCATCAAAGGATGGGATCCGCTTCACGCTTCACATTATAAATATCCAATTATGATAGGTTTGAACCAATAATAAAAAAAATATTAATTTAAAATCATTTAAA
>NW_018397289.1:589651-589829 GCF_002168275.2 Theobroma umbraticum
AAAATAAAAAAGATTTCGATTGAAAATCATTTGTAAGATTATAAAACCATATAACGCTTTCGTAATGTGTAGGTCCAGGAACTCGATTGCAACACGTGGAAAATTAAGGGAGTTGCAACCAATCTCATTTTATCTAGGTGCGATTGGTTACCTATGAAATTTGTTCTATTCGACAGAG
>NW_018397289.1:590276-590392 GCF_002168275.2 Theobroma umbraticum
CGGGATAGTCGTTTGCAGGTAAAAATAATATTTTCGTGAATGTCATCCTTAACAGAAGCTAAAGCCTTGCCATCGTACTAGTGGGACTCGAAAGTATCCTTTCAAGTAGAGAATTT
>NW_018397289.1:590916-591019 GCF_002168275.2 Theobroma umbraticum
TAACTGAACTTCTTTCCTACATTTTTATTAACCTATCCTATTTTTTTTGTCTAACTATTATATTATTTATATATTTATTATTATTTTTATTTTTATTATTATC
>NW_018397289.1:591029-591191 GCF_002168275.2 Theobroma umbraticum
ATTAAAATCCTCTCATCGTACTGGTAGGGTCTTGATATAAATCCTTTATCTGGAAAAGTTTATTCGGAATTACTACTTCTCGCATTCTGAATGAATATACCATCATCGGTATCGATCCTAAAATAATCATTATATTTTTATATTTAATAATTCTATACTATA
>NW_018397289.1:591201-591308 GCF_002168275.2 Theobroma umbraticum
TATTATATTTTTCTTATATATCAATATAAAATATACATTTATATAACTAAATGTTTTATTTCTATTACATACCTAACTTATTCTTTTGTTAAAAATATTTTATATTT
>NW_018397289.1:591408-591530 GCF_002168275.2 Theobroma umbraticum
TTTATAATCTTATAAATGATTTTAAATTAAAATTTTTTTCATTTTTAGTTAAAATAAATCATAATTGGATGGCTGCATCAAGAAATGTGAGGTGAAAAGATATCCATTATCAAGAAAAGTCC
>NW_018397289.1:591540-591767 GCF_002168275.2 Theobroma umbraticum
ACTTATGCCTTCGAAAGCCTTGATAGTTACTTTAAATAGTTTTATAATCTTATTCATGGTTTCCAATCAAAATCTTTTTCATTTCTAGTAAAATCAATCCTAATAGGATGTTTCCATTGGGAAACACAAAGCAGAAGCCATCCATAATCAAGAAAAGTTTATTTATAGTCAATCATGCCGTTGAAAGCCTAGTTACTCACTTTAAATAATTTTATAATCTTATAAAT
>NW_018397289.1:591777-591869 GCF_002168275.2 Theobroma umbraticum
TGAAATATTTTTTATTTTTTGTTCCAACCTATCATAATTAGATGTTTACATTGGGAAATGTGAAGCAGATGCCATCCATTGATAAGAAAAAT
>NW_018397289.1:592165-592318 GCF_002168275.2 Theobroma umbraticum
TGAAATCTAAATCTCTTTCATTTTTAGTTAAAACAAATCATAATCGGATGTTTAAATTAGAAAACATGAAGCAAAATCCATCCACTGAAAAGAGAACTTCATTTATAGTAACTCATACCCTCGAGAGCCTTATTACTTGCATTAAATGATTTT
>NW_018397289.1:592399-592546 GCF_002168275.2 Theobroma umbraticum
AATATTTTTCATTTTTTTGTAAAATAGATCATAAATGGTTGTTTACATCAGGAAGCATGAGGTGGAACCCATCCATTAGGAAGAAAAATCTATTTATAGGCACTTACGTATTCGAATGCCTTGTTACTCTCTTTAAATGGTCTTATA
>NW_018397289.1:592862-592972 GCF_002168275.2 Theobroma umbraticum
TTTATAATCTTATAAGTGATTTTAAATTAAAATCATTTTTGTTTTGGTCAGAACAAATCATATTCGGATGATTTCCTTAGGAAACATGAACCAAAACCCTTCCATAGATA
>NW_018397289.1:592982-593065 GCF_002168275.2 Theobroma umbraticum
ATTTATAGTTAATCATGCCATCAAAAGCCTGGTTGCTCACTTTAAATGGTTTTATAATCTTATAAATGATTTTAAATCGAAAT
>NW_018397289.1:593075-593195 GCF_002168275.2 Theobroma umbraticum
TTTTGTTCAAACCTATTAATTGAAGGTTTGCATTGGGAAATGTAAAGTGAATGCCATTCATTGACAACAAAAGTCCATTTATAGACAGTCATGGCTTTGAAAGCCTCGTTACTTCTTTAA
>NW_018397289.1:593205-593343 GCF_002168275.2 Theobroma umbraticum
AATCTTACAAATGATTTTAGATTGAAATCTTCTTTGTGTTAGGTTAAAATCAATCATAATTAGATATTGGCATTGAGAAACATGAAGCAGATGTCATCCATTACTAAGAAAAGTCTATTTATAGTCACTGATGTGTTT
>NW_018397289.1:593667-593832 GCF_002168275.2 Theobroma umbraticum
TTTTAAGTCAAAATCTTTTTAGTTTTTGGTCAAAACATATCATAATTGGATATTTGCATTGTGAAACATGAAGTAAAAGCCATCCATTGATAAGAAAATTCAATTTATAGCCACTCATGCCTTCAAAAGCCTTTTTACTTGCTTTAAATGGTTTTATAATCTTGT
>NW_018397289.1:594145-594370 GCF_002168275.2 Theobroma umbraticum
TATAATTTGATGTTTGCATTGGGAAACTTGAAGTATATGCCATCAATAAACAAGAAAAGTCCATTTATACTCATGTTTACAATAGTCTTGCTAGTCACTTTAATGATTTTATAGTCTTAGGAAAAATTTTGAATAAAGATCTTTTTTGTGTTTTGTGAAAACATATCATATTTAGATGTTTCTATAAGAAACTTGAAGCAAATGTCATCATTAATAAGAAAAGTT
>NW_018397289.1:594766-594904 GCF_002168275.2 Theobroma umbraticum
AAGTAGATGCCATCCATTGATAAGAAAAGTCTATTTATAAACATTCATGCCACTAAAACACTTATTTCTCACTTTAAATGATTTTATTATTTATAAATAATTTTATCTGAAAATCTTTTCTAGTTTGGGTTAGAATAG
>NW_018397289.1:594914-595040 GCF_002168275.2 Theobroma umbraticum
GATGTTTCCATTAGGAAACTTGAAGTGGATGTCATCCATTGACATTAAAAGTCCATTTATAGTTACTCATGTCATCAAAACCCTTGTTAGTCGCTTTAAATGGTTTTATAATTTGTAAATGATTTT
>NW_018397289.1:595140-595256 GCF_002168275.2 Theobroma umbraticum
AGAAACTTGAAGCAAATGTCATCTATTAATAAGAAAAGTCCATTTATAGTCACTCATGCCATCGAAACCCTTATTAGTAACTTTAAATGGTTTTATAATTTATAAATGATTTTAAG
>NW_018397289.1:595688-595835 GCF_002168275.2 Theobroma umbraticum
CTCATGCCATCAAAACCCTTGTTAGTCGCTTTAAATGGTTTTATAATTTGTAAAAGATTTCAAATCAAAATCCCACTTGTTTTTGGTTAAAGTAGATCATGTTTGGATGCTTGCATCAAGAAACTTAAAGTGGATGCCATCCATTGA
>NW_018397289.1:595856-595974 GCF_002168275.2 Theobroma umbraticum
ATTCTTTTTCAGTTTTGGTTAAAGAAGATCATATTTGTATTTTTGTAACTAGAACTTGAAGCGAATGCCATCCATTGTGAAGAAAAGTCAATTTACTATCACTCATGCCATCAAAATT
>NW_018397289.1:596020-596180 GCF_002168275.2 Theobroma umbraticum
ATTAGGAAACATGAAGCGAAAGCCATCCATTGGTAAGAAAAGTCCATTTATAGTTACTCATACCATCAAAAGCCTAGTTACTTGCTTTAAATGGTTTTATAATTTCACCATTGATTTGAAATTGAAATATTTTTATTTTTGGAGTCACTAATGCTTTTGA
>NW_018397289.1:596272-596398 GCF_002168275.2 Theobroma umbraticum
TCATCCATTGATAAGAAAAGTCCATTTATAATCACTCATGAAATCGAAACCCTTCTTACTCCGTTTAAATGATTTTATAATTTATAAATAATTTTAAATCCAAATCTTTTTTATTTTTGTTAAAAC
>NW_018397289.1:596424-596539 GCF_002168275.2 Theobroma umbraticum
AAAGCCTTGTTACTCGCTTTAAATGGTTTTGCAATCTTATAAATTATTTTGAATGAAATCATTTTTGTCTTTGGTTCAAACTTATGATAATTGGCTGTTTGCATTTAGAAACATG
>NW_018397289.1:596802-596960 GCF_002168275.2 Theobroma umbraticum
ACCTTCTCCTGATCGTTATCGGAGTCCGAGACTTGCAAGTGAACCCGTCAAATCTCGAACAAGCCTTAGTTGAGATTTCGGATAATTTAAAATCAACTGACATAACTAAAACTATCATTTACTTAAACCAAATAAACAAAATATTTAAAATGTAGCCT
>NW_018397289.1:596982-597251 GCF_002168275.2 Theobroma umbraticum
GTCACTAAGTATAAGCAAGACTCTATGTCGACCCCACCACTCCGCTATTTAACATGGGAATTTCTTAGACTCGACTAAACTTAGGGCTTTGATACCAAGTCTGTAATGACCTTTTCCTAATCACTACAGACATCCGACACTTGCTAGTGAACCCGCTAAATCCCAAATAAGCCTTAGTTTAGATTCCGAATTACTTAAATCAATTAACATCACTGGAACTATCGTTTACTTAAACTAAATAAACAAAATATTTAAAACATAGCATCTAG
>NW_018397289.1:597351-597469 GCF_002168275.2 Theobroma umbraticum
TTAAATATTTTGTTTATTTAGTTTAAGTAAACGATAGTTCTAGTGATGTTAATTAATTTAAGTAATCCGGAATCTAAACTAAGGCTTATTTGGGATTTAGTGGGTTCACTAGCAAGTA
>NW_018397289.1:597502-597802 GCF_002168275.2 Theobroma umbraticum
CCTAGGTTTAGTCGAGTCTTAGAAAGTCTCGTGTTAAATAGGGGAGTGGTGGGGTCAACATAGAGTCTTGCTTATACTTAGTGTCTGCAGCATCGCTTATATGCAAGAGGCTACATTTTAAATATTTTGTTTATTTAGGTTAAGTAAATGACAGTTTTAGTGATGTCAGTTGATTTTAAATTATCCGAAATCTTAACTAAGGCTTGTTCAGGATTTGACGGGTTCACTTGCAAGTATCGGACTCCGATAACGATCAGGAGAAGGTTGTTACAAAATTTTGATCAAAACCTTAAATTATGA
>NW_018397289.1:597812-597995 GCF_002168275.2 Theobroma umbraticum
ATATTTCCTCAAAGTTTTGCCTAAGCGTCAATATGTACAGTACTAAGCACTCCACATATATATCATATCATCAAAGTTCTCAAGACTCCACATATTTTATAAATCATTCTTAGTTTACATCAAAATTTGGGGGTGTTACAATCCACTTCATGTTTCTAAATGCAAACAGCCAATTATCATAAG
>NW_018397289.1:598439-598538 GCF_002168275.2 Theobroma umbraticum
TAAAACCATTTAAAGCAAGTAACTAGGCTTTTGATGGCGTAAGTGACTATAAATGGACTTTTCTTACCAATGGATGGCTTTCGCTTCATGTTTCCTAAT
>NW_018397289.1:598648-598794 GCF_002168275.2 Theobroma umbraticum
CAAGAATTTTGATGGCATGAGTGATAGTAAATTGACTTTTCTTCACAATGGATGACATCCACTTCAAGTTTCTAGTTACAAAAATACAAATGTAATCTTCTTTAACCAAAACTGAAAAAGAATTAGATTTAACACTATTTATAAAT
>NW_018397289.1:598897-599037 GCF_002168275.2 Theobroma umbraticum
TAAAACCATTTAAAGCGACTAACAAAGGTTTTGATGGCATGAGTAACTATAAATAGACTTTTAATATCAATGGATGGCATCCACTTCAAGTTTTCTAATGGAAACATCCAATCATGATCTATTCTAACCCAAACTAGAAA
>NW_018397289.1:599315-599440 GCF_002168275.2 Theobroma umbraticum
ACTATAAATAGACTTCTTTAGTTAATGGATGGCTTTTGCTTTATGTTTCCAAATACAAACATCTAATATGATCTATTTTATTAAAAAACAAAAAAGATATTGACTTAAAATCATTTATAAATTAT
>NW_018397289.1:599450-599582 GCF_002168275.2 Theobroma umbraticum
TAGAAACATCCAAATATGATATGTTTTCACAAAACACAAAAAAGATCTTGACTCAAAATTTTTCCTAAGACTATAAACTCATTAAAGTGACTAACAAGACTATTGTAGACATGAGTATAAATGGACTTTTCT
>NW_018397289.1:599682-599835 GCF_002168275.2 Theobroma umbraticum
CTTCAAAAACTGTGTTACTCATTTTAAACGATTTTATAATTCGATGTTTGCATTAAAAAACACGAAATGAAAGCCATTCATTAACAATAATAGTCCATTTATCGTGTTTCATGCCTTCGTAAGCACTGTTACTTGCTTTTAATGGCTATATAA
>NW_018397289.1:599845-599952 GCF_002168275.2 Theobroma umbraticum
TTGATGTTTTCATTGGGAAACTTGAAGTAGATGCCATCAATAGACAAGAAAGTTCCATTTATACTCATGTCTACAATAGTCTTGTTAGTCACTTTAATGATTTTATA
>NW_018397289.1:600117-600294 GCF_002168275.2 Theobroma umbraticum
AGTCAATATCTTTTTTGTTTTTTAATAAAACAGATCATATTAGATGTTTTCATTCGAAAACATAAAGCAAAAGCCATCCATTAACTAAAGAAGTCTATTTATGGTTACTCATGCCTTTGAAAACCTTTTTACTTGCTTTAAATAGTTTTATAATCTTTTAAATGTTTTTAAATCAAA
>NW_018397289.1:600580-600699 GCF_002168275.2 Theobroma umbraticum
TTTGGATGCTTGCATCAAGAAACTTAAAATGGATGCCATCCATTGATAAGAAAAGTCCATTTATGGTCACCCATGCCATCTAAACCTTGATTACTCGCTATAAATAGTTTTATAATTTA
>NW_018397289.1:600964-601086 GCF_002168275.2 Theobroma umbraticum
TAAATGATTGTAAATCCAAATCTTTTTTGTTTTTGGTTTAAGCAAATCATATTTGGATGTTTGTATTCAGAAACTTGGAGTGAATGTCATCCATTGATAAGAAAAGTCCATTTATAATCACT
>NW_018397289.1:601102-601222 GCF_002168275.2 Theobroma umbraticum
GCATCAAGAAATGTGAAGCAGAAGCCATCCATTGATGAAAAAAGTTTATTTATAGTCACTCATGCCATCGAAAGCCTTGTTACTCGCTTTAAATGATTTTGCAATCTTATAAATGATTTT
>NW_018397289.1:601300-601552 GCF_002168275.2 Theobroma umbraticum
CTTTTGATGTAAACTAAGAATGATTTATAAAATATTTGGAGTCTTGAGGACTTTCATGATATGATATATATGTCGAGTGCTTAGTACTGTACATATTGATACTTAGGCAAAACTTTGAGGAAATATGTGATAAATCTCATAATTTAGGGTTTTGATCAAGATTTTGTAACAACCTTCTCCTGATCGTTATCGGAGTTCGAGACTTGCAAGTGAACCCGTCAAATCCCGAACAAGCCTTAGTTGAGATTTCGG
>NW_018397289.1:602006-602166 GCF_002168275.2 Theobroma umbraticum
ACCAGATTTAACAACTCCAAAGCAATTTCAACATCACAAGTGATATTCATTGCACAACATCAAGTTTTAGCTAATACAATCTCGATAGACTATTAATCTTTATAACTCTGACTCTTTGGCACAACATGACTTTTATGGAAGTCTAAGAGATGCCATTACC
>NW_018397289.1:602182-602305 GCF_002168275.2 Theobroma umbraticum
TCGATGTGTTGAACGATGCACTTGAACCGATTACTTATCTACTAAAGGAAATAAAGGGGTGAGTCTCACAGACTTAGTGATCATCAACTCTGTGAATAGGGTGTAAATGGAAAACAAGCCAAG
>NW_018397289.1:602745-602898 GCF_002168275.2 Theobroma umbraticum
AGAGATATCACTTTCAAGTAGGTAATAAAAATAAAGAACTCATGGACCCACTTCTACGTAATAACATCCGGGAGCTCTACTCCACCGAATCCCTACAGGCATGGCAGTTTCAACAATGTTAGTTGACATCGAAGAAATCAGCCAATCGTAACC
>NW_018397289.1:603070-603188 GCF_002168275.2 Theobroma umbraticum
GCTCACTTATGCACAAGGGTCACATTATCCTGATGTGACATTCGACCTACTCTCGAATCTCCCAATTTGGTAAAATCATTTAAAAATCAAGTTGGATTTTCAAAAGCTTATATTAAAA
>NW_018397289.1:603288-603731 GCF_002168275.2 Theobroma umbraticum
CAAAGTTTTGCCTAAGTGTCAATATGTACAGTACTAAGCACTCGACATATATATCATATCATCAAAGTCCTCAAGACTCCACATATTTTATAAATCATTCTTAGTTTACATCAAAAGTTAGGGGTGTTACAATCCGCTTCATGTTTCTAAATGCAAACAGCCAATTATCATAAGTTTGAACCAAAGACAAAAAGGATTTCTATTCAAAATAATTTATAAGATTGCAAAACCATTTAAAGCAAGTAACAAGGCTTTCGATGGCATGAGTGACTATAAATGAACTTTTTTCATCAATGAATGGCTTCTGCTTCACATTTCTTGATGCAGGCATACAATTATGATCTGTTTTAACAAAAATAAAAAAGATTTGGATTTAAAATTATTTATAAATTATAAAACCATTTAAATAGAGTAACAAGGGTTTCGATTTCATGAGTGATTAT
>NW_018397289.1:603741-603849 GCF_002168275.2 Theobroma umbraticum
TTCATATCAATGGATGACATTCACTCTAAGTTTCTAAATGTAAACATCCAAATATGATTTGCTTGAACCAAAAACAAAAAAGATTTGGATTTACAATCATTTATAAGA
>NW_018397289.1:603859-604043 GCF_002168275.2 Theobroma umbraticum
ATTTAAAGCAGCCAACAAAGCTCTCAAAAGCATTAGTGACTCCAAAAAAAAAATATTTCAATTTCAAATCAATGGTAAAATTATAAAACCATTAAAGTAAGTAACTAGGCTTTTGATGGCATGAGTGACTATAAATGGACTTTTCTTGCCAGCGGATGGCTTTCGCTTCATGTTTCCTAATACA
>NW_018397289.1:604053-604177 GCF_002168275.2 Theobroma umbraticum
TATGATCGATTTTAATGAAAAATAAAAATGATGTTTATTTGAAATCATTTTTCAGATTATAAAACCATTAAAAGCGAGAAACAAGAATTTTGATGGCATGAGTGATAGTAAATTGACTTTTCTT
>NW_018397289.1:604277-604527 GCF_002168275.2 Theobroma umbraticum
CGGATGCCATCCATTGTGAAGAAAAGTCAATTTACTATCACTCATGCCATCAAAGTTCTTGTTTCTCGCTTTCAATGGTTTTATAATCTAAAGAATGATTTCAAATCAATATCATTATTATTTTTCATTAAAATCGATCATAATTGAATGTGTGTATTAGGAAAGATGAAGCGAAAGCCATCCATTGACAAGAAATGTCCATTTATAGTCACTCATGCCATCAAAAGCCTAGTTACTTGCTTTAAATGGT
>NW_018397289.1:604612-604741 GCF_002168275.2 Theobroma umbraticum
TGTTGGCTGCTTTAAATTGTTTTATAATCTTATAAATGATTGTAAATCCAAATCCTTTTTGTTTTTGGTTTAAGTAAATCATATTTGGATGTTTGTATTTAGAAACTTGGAGTGAATGTCATCCATTGA
>NW_018397289.1:605120-605298 GCF_002168275.2 Theobroma umbraticum
ATTTAGAAACATGACGCGGATTGAAACACCCCCAACTTTTGATGTAAACTAAGAATGATTTATAAAATATTGGGAGTCTTGAGGACTTTGATGATATGATATATATGTCGTGTGCTTAGTACTATACATATTGACACTTAGGCAAAACTTTGAGGAAATATGTGATAAATCTCATAAT
>NW_018397289.1:605317-605776 GCF_002168275.2 Theobroma umbraticum
TTTGTAACAACCTTCTCCTGATCGTTATCGGAGTCCGAGACTTGCAAGTGAACCAGTCAAATCCCGAGCAAGCTTTAGTTGAGATTTCGGATAATTTAAAATCAACTGACATCACTAAAACTATCATTTACTTAAACCAAATAAACAAAACATTTAAGATGTAGCCTCTTGCATATAAACGATGCTGCAGTCACTAAGTATTAGCAAGACTGTATGTCGACCCCACCACTCCACTATTTAACACGAGAATTTCTAAGACTCTACTAAACCTAGGGCTTTGATACCAAGTCTGTAATGACTTTTCCCTAATCGCTACAAGCATTCGACACTTGCTAGTGAACCCGCTAAATCCCAAATAAACCTTAGTTTAGATTCCGAATTACTTAAATCAATTAACATCACTATAACTATCGTTTACTTAAACTAAATAAACAAAATATTTAAAACATAGCATCTAGA
>NW_018397289.1:606014-606155 GCF_002168275.2 Theobroma umbraticum
TGAACCGATTACTTATCTACTAAAGGAAATAAGGGGGTGAGTCTCATAGACTCAATGATCATCAACTCCGTGAATAGGGTGTAAATGGAAAACAAGCTAAGGCAGAAGTTTTGAATATTAAAAATATAAGAATATATGTAA
>NW_018397289.1:606337-606500 GCF_002168275.2 Theobroma umbraticum
CTCAAACCAGTTTGTCATAAACACGCATGCTCCCGTAAAATCAAGAGTTATCAATGCTTATACAGAATTTCACAAATCACCTTATACGCGAGGAGTTGAATCCAACATTATAGTAAAAATAAGGGAGCTACAGAAAGTCTTATAGTTCTCACCATGCGAAAGA
>NW_018397289.1:606646-606793 GCF_002168275.2 Theobroma umbraticum
TCCACGTAATAACATCCGGGAGCTCTACTCCACCGAATCCCTACAGCCATGGCAATTTCAATAATGTTAGTTGACATCGAAGAAATCAGCCAATTGTAACCGCATATATCACTTATGGCCTAGCCACATATATCAACCCATGGCCTT
>NW_018397289.1:606939-607126 GCF_002168275.2 Theobroma umbraticum
CTTATATTAAAAACATTTCCGAAATATTCAACTTGGCAACATGACAAAATCTCTGATAAAACTTTAAAACATAAACCTTTGCATGAGGATAAAATATCAATCCGCATGATGGATATGTGTTCCAATCATGAATGCACATCACACAAACTGTAAGACACATTTTGATGTAAATCATATTAAAAGCCTA
>NW_018397289.1:607580-607713 GCF_002168275.2 Theobroma umbraticum
ATTCACAACTTCCTCACATCTACGGTCACCATGGCTGCCACAAATATAGACAATGAATATACATCTTATTTTTCCTTTATGCTTAAGATTTCAAAACTAAAACACTTACCCATTACTTGTTTAGCTCCAAAAT
>NW_018397289.1:607878-608008 GCF_002168275.2 Theobroma umbraticum
ACAATTGATTTACAAACCATGCCTTTCAAGCAAAATGGCAAATCTTTTTACTTCTCTTGTCTCGGGTTCACTAGGTCGAACCTTATCTTTCTCTTTTCTTCTTTCTCCTCTCTTCCTTTCTTCTTTCTTT
>NW_018397289.1:608412-608538 GCF_002168275.2 Theobroma umbraticum
CCATATCCCATATTCACCTTATATTTTATTTAGCCACCTTCTGACTATTCAAGTTACATGCAACCCACCTTCTTCTTTCTTCATTTGACCACCTAATGCACCAATAACATTACATGTAAATAAATT
>NW_018397289.1:608733-608850 GCF_002168275.2 Theobroma umbraticum
TTGGTTAGTAAATGCCCATTTAACTTCAGATATTGGAATTGCACAGAAGTCCTCTAACTTTTTCTCTTTTTATCATGCGACCCTTCAAAATTTTCATCCTTCAAAATTTGGTCCTTC
>NW_018397289.1:609145-609264 GCF_002168275.2 Theobroma umbraticum
TTCTAAAATTCTCCACTTATCTCCTCGGGTCCCAAAGTATCTCACTTTGTTTTGATTCACTTCCAAATCACCTTTTAACCTACTAATTCATTCTCGTTAACAATATTATTATTTAATTA
>NW_018397289.1:609364-609493 GCF_002168275.2 Theobroma umbraticum
CTTTTTCAGTTTTGGTTAAAGAAGATTATATTTGTATTTTTGTAACTAGAAACTCAAAGTGGATGCCATCCATTATGAAGAAAAGTCAATTTACTATCACTCATGCCATCAAAATTCTTGTTTCTCGCT
>NW_018397289.1:609626-609807 GCF_002168275.2 Theobroma umbraticum
TTTTCATTAAAATCAATCATAATTGAATGTGTGTATTACGAAACATGAAGCGAAAGCTATCTATTGGCAAGAAAAGTCCATTTATAGTCACTCATGCTATCAAAAGCCTAGTTACTTGCTTTAAATAGTTTTATAATTTTACCATTGATTTGAAATTGAAATATTTTTATTTTTGGAGTCA
>NW_018397289.1:609838-609955 GCF_002168275.2 Theobroma umbraticum
TAAATTGTTTTATAATCTTATAAATGATTGTAAATCCAAATCTTTTTTGTTTTTAGTTCAAGTAAATCATATTTGGATGTTTGCATTTAGAAACTTGGAGTGAATGTCATCCATTGA
>NW_018397289.1:610430-610637 GCF_002168275.2 Theobroma umbraticum
ACTGTACATATTGACACTTAGGCAAAACTTTGAGGAAATATGTGATAAATCTCAGAATTTAAGGTTTTGATCAAGATTTTGTAACAACCTTCTCCTGATCATTATCGGAGTCTGAGACTTGCAAGTGAACCCGTTAAATCTCGAACAAGCCTTAGTTGAGATTTTGGATAATTTAAAATCAACTGACATCACTAAAACTATCATTTA
>NW_018397289.1:610960-611081 GCF_002168275.2 Theobroma umbraticum
GCTAAATCCCAAATAAGCCTTAGTTTAGATTCTAGATTACTTAAATCAATTAACATCACTAGAACTATCGTTGACTTAAACTAAATAAACAAAATATTTAAAACATAGCATCTAGATACCA
>NW_018397289.1:611091-611222 GCF_002168275.2 Theobroma umbraticum
TTAACAACTCCAAAGCAATTTCAACATCACAAGTGATATTCATTGCATAACCTTAAGTTTTAGCTAATACAATCTCAATAGACTATTAATCTTTATAAGTCTGACTCTTTGGCACAACATGACTTTTATGC
>NW_018397289.1:611536-611721 GCF_002168275.2 Theobroma umbraticum
TACAAGTAAAGATCTCTACCGTCAAAATCATTTAACAACTTATTTAAAACAAATAGTTATAAGTACAAGATTTTCTATCTCTGAATTCATTAAATACTTTACTCAAACCAGTTTGTCATAAACACACATGATCTCGTAAAATCAAGAGTTATCAAAGCTTATACACAATTTCACAAATCACCTTA
>NW_018397289.1:611821-611960 GCF_002168275.2 Theobroma umbraticum
TTCAACATCACAAGTGATATTCATTACACAACCTCAAGTTTTAGCTAATACAATATCGTTAGATTATTAATCTTTATAAGTCTGACTCTTTGGCACAACATGAGTTTTATGCAACAGAGTGACTCGGAGTGGAAGTCGA
>NW_018397289.1:611970-612101 GCF_002168275.2 Theobroma umbraticum
TTACCTATGTTGCAACCAGTCTCGATGTGTTGAATGATGCACTTGAACCAATAACTTATTTACTAAAGGAAATAAAGGGGTGAATCTCATAGACTCAGTGATCATCAACTCCGTGAATAGGGTGTAAATGG
>NW_018397289.1:612411-612581 GCF_002168275.2 Theobroma umbraticum
AAATCGGTATAAGTACAAGATTTTCTATCTCTAAATTCATTGAACACTTTACTCGAACTAGTTTGTCATAAACACACATGCTCCCGTAAAATCAAGAGTTATCAAAGCTTATACAAAATTTCACAAATCACCTTATACGCGAGGAGTTGAATCCAACATCATAGTAAAAA
>NW_018397289.1:612609-612734 GCF_002168275.2 Theobroma umbraticum
CTCACCATGCGAAAGAACATGTATTGAAAACCCAAAGAGATATCACTTTCGAGTTGGTAATAAAAATAAAAAACTCATGGACCCACTTCCACGTAATAACATCCGGGAGCTCTACTCCACCGAAT
>NW_018397289.1:613095-613257 GCF_002168275.2 Theobroma umbraticum
TGACAAAATCTCTTATAAGACTTTAAAACATAAACCTTTTGCATGAGGATAAAACATCAATCCGCATGGTGGATATGTGTTCCAATCATGAACGCACATCAAACAAATTGTAAGACACATTTTGATGTAAATCATATTAAAAGCCTGTTTCCTGATTTTAAA
>NW_018397289.1:613356-613515 GCF_002168275.2 Theobroma umbraticum
ATTCAAAACCATTTTCAAAATCATGGCATGCACAATTTCCTAGCGTCCCTACCACCTCATGCATATCTAACTAATTTCTACTTGCGGGTCTCTCATTATCTCGTTCGTCACGCCATCATGGCAAACCTTTCTTACTTATTCCCTTCCTAGCAACCATTC
>NW_018397289.1:613758-613860 GCF_002168275.2 Theobroma umbraticum
GCCTTTCAAGCAAAATGGCAAATCTTTTTACTTTCCTTGTCTCGGGTTCACTGGGCCAAACCTTATCTTTCTCTTTTCTTCTTTCTCCTCTCTTCCTTTCTT
>NW_018397289.1:613870-614101 GCF_002168275.2 Theobroma umbraticum
TTCTTCCTTTGCTTCCTAGCTGAGTCTCTCTTTTCTTTCTCAAAGTTTCGACTTTCTTAAGACAAAGCTATTTTTTTTGCTATTTGATTGGTGTGGGCGGATATCACAAGGATGAACTTAAAATGGCCTTATGAAAGATTTCTTTTCCTTTCCTTTTTCTTTCATGGGCGGATTGCTCAAATCTTGATGACTTTTGACATATTTCTTTTATCTTTTATGGGATTAAAATCA
>NW_018397289.1:614201-614347 GCF_002168275.2 Theobroma umbraticum
AACTAGGCTTTTGATGGCATGATTAACTATAAATGAAATTTTCCTATCTATGGATGGGTTTTGGTTTATGTTCCTAAGGCAAACATCTGAAAATGATTTGTTCTGACCAAAAACAAAAAATGATTTTAATTTAAAATCACTTATAA
>NW_018397289.1:614564-614679 GCF_002168275.2 Theobroma umbraticum
AAAGCAAGTAATAAGGATTTCAAAATCATAAAAGACTATAAGTGGACTTTTCTTGTTAATCGATAGAATCTGTTTCATGTTTCCCAATGTAAACATCCAACTATGATAAGTTTGA
>NW_018397289.1:614696-614846 GCF_002168275.2 Theobroma umbraticum
TACAATTTGGAATCGTTAACAAGATTATAAAACCATTTAAAGAGAGTAACAAGGTATTCAAAGATGTGAGTGCCTATAAATGGATTTTTCTTCCTAATGGATGGGTTCTACCTCATGTTTCCTGATGTAAACAACCATTTATTATCCATT
>NW_018397289.1:615066-615190 GCF_002168275.2 Theobroma umbraticum
AATGGAGTTCTCTTTTCAATGGATGGATTTTGCTTCATGTTTTCTAATTCAAACTTCCAATTATGATTTGTTTTACCTAAAAATGAAAGAGATTTAGATTTCAAATCATTTATAAATTATAAAA
>NW_018397289.1:615810-615910 GCF_002168275.2 Theobroma umbraticum
TTTTCTTGATAATGGATATCTTTCACCTCACATTTCTTGATGCAACCATCCAATGATGATTTGTTTAACTAAAAATGAAAAACATTTTAATTTAAAATCA
>NW_018397289.1:615920-616076 GCF_002168275.2 Theobroma umbraticum
TATAAAACCATTTCAAGCGGGTAGCAAGGCTTTCGAGAGCATGAGTGACTATAATTGGACTTTTCTTCAACATGAATGCCTTCTGCTTCACATTTCCTAATGCAAACATCCAATTACTATTTGCTTGAATAAAAAATGAAATCATTTATAAATTAT
>NW_018397289.1:616364-616512 GCF_002168275.2 Theobroma umbraticum
ATGGGATCCGCTTCATGTTTCCCAATGCAAACAAACCAAATATGATTTCTTTTATCTAAAAATAAAAAATATTTTAATTTACAATTATTTACGAGATTATAAAATCATTTAAAGACATTAACAATGCCTTCGAAGGCATAAGTGACTA
>NW_018397289.1:616750-616889 GCF_002168275.2 Theobroma umbraticum
TGGACTTTTCTTTTTAATTGATGGCATTCGCATTACATTTCTGGATGCAAACATATAATAATGATTGATTTTAATCAAAAATAAGAAAGATTTCGATTGAAAATCATTTGTAAGATTATAAAACCATATAAAGCTCTCG
>NW_018397289.1:617063-617195 GCF_002168275.2 Theobroma umbraticum
TAGCACCCTCATGATGCTCATTCCACAAACGGTACCATTTAATCATATGTTATCTTAAACCATTTATTTTATTCTTATATTCCTTAATTGTTGTTTATTTAATTTATCTTTTATTTTATTAATAAATTAAAA
>NW_018397289.1:617295-617411 GCF_002168275.2 Theobroma umbraticum
CTAAGAGATGCCATTACCTATGTTGCAACTAGTCTCGATGTGTTGAATGATGCACTTGAACTGATTACTTATTTACTAAAGGAAATAAGGGGGTGAGTCTCATAGACTCAGTGATC
>NW_018397289.1:617634-617777 GCF_002168275.2 Theobroma umbraticum
CGTCAAAATCATTTAACAACTTATTTAAAACAAATCGGTATAAGTACAAGATTTGCTATCTCTGAATTCATTGAACACTTTACTCAAATCAGTTTGTCATAAACACGCATGCTCCCGTAAAATCAAGAGTTATCAAAGCTTAT
>NW_018397289.1:618239-618357 GCF_002168275.2 Theobroma umbraticum
GGTTCTCTAAGTAGAGCTCACTTATGCACAAGGGTCACATTATCCTGATGTGACTTTCGACCTCCTCTCGAATCTCCCGATTTGGTAAAATCATTTAAAAATCAAGTTGGATTTTCAA
>NW_018397289.1:618457-618582 GCF_002168275.2 Theobroma umbraticum
ATTTTTTGTTCAAACCTATTAATTGAAGGTTTGCATTGGGAAATGTAAAGCGAACGCCATTCATTGACAATAAAAGTCCATTTATAGACACTCATGGCTTTGAAAGCCTCATTACTTCTTTAAAT
>NW_018397289.1:618687-618809 GCF_002168275.2 Theobroma umbraticum
TGAAATCTTTTTTGTGTTAGGTTAAAATCAATCATAATTAGATATTTGCATTGAATAACATGAAGCAAATGTCGTCCATTACTAAGAAAAGTCCATTTATAGTCACTGATGTGTTTGAAAGC
>NW_018397289.1:618920-619057 GCF_002168275.2 Theobroma umbraticum
TATCTTATAAATGATTTTAAATTGAAATCTTTTTCGTGTTTAGTTAAAACAGATTATATTTGGGTGTTTACATTAAAAAACGCGGAGCAGGTGAAATCCATTTACAAGAAAAGTCCATTTACATTCACTCATGCAAA
>NW_018397289.1:619240-619376 GCF_002168275.2 Theobroma umbraticum
TCATAATTGGATATTTGCATTGAGAAACATGAAGTAAAAGCCATCCATTAACAAAAAAATTTAATTTATAGTCACTCATGCCTCAAAAGCCTTTTTACTTGCTTTAAATGGTTTTATAATCTTGTAAATGATTTTA
>NW_018397289.1:619766-619942 GCF_002168275.2 Theobroma umbraticum
TTGGGAAACTTGAAGTAGATGCCATCAATAGACAAGAAAAGTCCATTTATACTCTTGTCTACAATAGCCTTGTTAGTCACTTTAATGATTTTATAGTCTTAGGAAAAAATTTGAATCAAGATTCCTTTTTGTGTTTTGTGAAAACATATCATATTTGGATGTTTCTATAAGAAACT
>NW_018397289.1:620190-620338 GCF_002168275.2 Theobroma umbraticum
CATGTCTTTGAAAGCCTTTTTACTTGTTTTAAATAGTTTTATAATCTTTTAAATGTTTTTAAATCAAAATATGTTTTATATTTGGTTAAAACAAATCATAGTTGGATGTTTCTATTGGAAAACATGAAGTAGATGCCATCCATTGATA
>NW_018397289.1:620362-620500 GCF_002168275.2 Theobroma umbraticum
ATGCCACTGAAACACTTATTGCTCACTTTAAATGATTTTATTATTTATAAATAAGTTTAGGTGAAAATCGTTTCTAGTTTGCGCTAGAATAGATCATGATTGGATGTTTCCATTAGGAAACTTGAAGTGGATGCCATC
>NW_018397289.1:620690-620837 GCF_002168275.2 Theobroma umbraticum
TTTGGATGCTTGCATCAAGAAACTTAAAATGGATGCCATCCATTGATAAGAAAAATCCATTTATAGTCACCCATGCCATCTAAACCTTGATTGCTCGCTATAAATAGTTTTATAATTTATAAATAGTGTTAAATCTAATTCTTTTTC
>NW_018397289.1:620937-621054 GCF_002168275.2 Theobroma umbraticum
ATAAAAATAAAGAACTCATGGACCCACTTCCACGTAATAACATCCGGGAGCTCTGCTCCACCAAATCCCTACAGCCATGGCAGTTTCAACAATGTTAGTTGACATCGAAGAAATCAG
>NW_018397289.1:621076-621189 GCF_002168275.2 Theobroma umbraticum
CTTATGGCCTAGCCACATATATCAACCCATGGCCTTGCCATGCATATCACAAACTATGGCCCCAACCATGTCTAACTGCCCATCGGTGACTCAAAGGTTCTCTAAGTAGAGCT
>NW_018397289.1:621293-621557 GCF_002168275.2 Theobroma umbraticum
TAAAATCATTTAAAAATCAAGTTGGATTTTCAAAAGCTTATATTAAAAATATTTCCGAAATATTTAACTTGGCAACATGACAAAATCTCTTATACGACTTTAAAACATAAACCTTTTGCATGAGGATAAAATATCAATCTACATGGTGGATATGTGTTCCAATCATGAACGCACATCACACAAATTGTAAGACACATTTTGATGTAAATAATATTAAAAGCGTGTTTCCTGATTTTAAAAACCCTTTACATATATATATAGCTT
>NW_018397289.1:621632-621777 GCF_002168275.2 Theobroma umbraticum
TTTCAAAATCATGGCATGCACAATTTCCTAGCGTCCCTACCAGCTCATGCATATGTAACTAATTTCTACTTACGGGTCTCTTGTTATCTCATCCGTCACGCCATCATGGCAAACCTTTCTTACTTATTCCCTTCCTAGCAACCAT
>NW_018397289.1:622065-622185 GCF_002168275.2 Theobroma umbraticum
GCTTTTGATTTCAAAACTAAAACACTTACCCATTACTTGTTTAGCTCCATAATCACCATGCATTCTAAGATCTACCTACATGCATGCCTCAGGTTCTTTGAATCTTTGTAGATCCTTGCT
>NW_018397289.1:622285-622418 GCF_002168275.2 Theobroma umbraticum
TGACAATCATTGGACTATTCTTGTCAATGGACGACATTCACTTCTCGTTTCCTTAATGCAAACATTCAATTATGATATGCTTTCACCAAAAATGAAAAAAAATTTGATTTAAAATTATTTATAAATTATAAAA
>NW_018397289.1:622623-622735 GCF_002168275.2 Theobroma umbraticum
TGAGTGATAGTAAATGTTCGTTTCTTGTTAATGGATGGGATCAGCTTCTTGTTTTTCCTTGCAAACATCCAATTAGAATTAATTTTAACAAAAAATGAAATAGGTTTTGATT
>NW_018397289.1:623370-623571 GCF_002168275.2 Theobroma umbraticum
ATGGCATGAATGGAAATAATTGGACTTTTTTTGTCAATGGATGACTTGTGCTTCTCGTTTCTTAATGCAAACATCCAATTATGACATGCTTTAACCAAAAACAAAAAAAAAATTATTTAAAGTCATTTATAAACTATAAAACCATATAAAAAGGGAAACAAGGGTTTCAATGATATGAGCGACTATAAATAGATTTTAATT
>NW_018397289.1:623581-623687 GCF_002168275.2 Theobroma umbraticum
GAAAGCGAGTAACAAGGCTTTTACAAGAATGAGTGACTATAAATATACATTTTGTGTCAATGGATGGCATCTGCTTCACATTTCTAAATGCAAATATCCAATTATG
>NW_018397289.1:623787-623916 GCF_002168275.2 Theobroma umbraticum
TATATGCCACATAATTGGCATAATATTATTACTAATCATTTTCTTGAACAGCGTAAGATGAGATTTGTAAACCTGCAGAATCATACTTTAATTATATTAGCTCATTTGTTATGACAGCCTTATAATCCT
>NW_018397289.1:624225-624366 GCF_002168275.2 Theobroma umbraticum
GAATTTATCAACATGCCACATTATCAGGCTATTTGTCACTTGCTCATAGCTACGATGCATTAAACACATTCAATCATTTACCTTTTGTCTAGGCTTATACCACAATTTCTACAACCACATTTATTCTCTTGGCTTACAACA
>NW_018397289.1:624722-624853 GCF_002168275.2 Theobroma umbraticum
AGACTTCGTGCATCTTATGGTAATAGATTAATGTAGGACTCTCATTCTTAACTCTTTACAACTCTTTTGATTGCACCAATTAATTTTCTAAATTTCTTAAACTTGAGCATCGTATTCCTATAAACTTCTTA
>NW_018397289.1:625137-625282 GCF_002168275.2 Theobroma umbraticum
TCGTAATTCTTTCGAGCCATATGAAAGTAAAACCAAGTCTTAAATCCTTCAAGCGTACAAGTAATGACTACTACTAAATCCCACTACATCAGCATAGTCTCACAACCATTGTAGTTTTCAATTAACTATTTAACTTCACTAAAAT
>NW_018397289.1:625703-625808 GCF_002168275.2 Theobroma umbraticum
TAAAAAAGCCTTCATAGTTAAGTCTTGATAAACACATATATCATAATCATAAGGTCTCATGGCCAAGATCATCTCATATCAACTTAAATCTTTTAACATTCAACA
>NW_018397289.1:625818-626125 GCF_002168275.2 Theobroma umbraticum
GGCTCGTAATAACATTTAGGACTTAAACATAACATACATATATCCATGCATTATCTAGTTCACTAAGTCATTAAATATCTCATTACATAACATAAGGCAACTCTGCGCCATCATATTTTCTTTATGACATACTTTGTCTACATTGAGGAAGCATACATAACTATGACTCACAAATCTGGGGTCGATGATTGACACATATGAGCTTGGCAGGTAAGCCCATGAGACTTAAAAAAGCCTTCATAGTTAAGTCTTAATAAACACATATATCATAATCATAAGGCCTCATGGCCAACATCATCTCATATCA
>NW_018397289.1:626137-626249 GCF_002168275.2 Theobroma umbraticum
TAACATTCAACATTAGCCCCTCGGCTCGTAATAACATTTAGGACTTAAACATAATATGCACATAGCCATGCATTATCTAGTTCACTAAGTCATTAAACATCTCATTACATAA
>NW_018397289.1:626592-626752 GCF_002168275.2 Theobroma umbraticum
TATCTGTTAATCATGCATGCATATCATATATCTCATGCAAATACATAATAGGGGTAGATCGACCATCACATATTAATCATGGTCTATTATATCATGGTAGCCGTATTATGCTACATATCTGATTATTATTAACATACTAAGGTACTATAATCATTGTCAC
>NW_018397289.1:627281-627395 GCF_002168275.2 Theobroma umbraticum
ACTAGCAGAATATCAAAGTTATAGTTTGGAGCAATCTCACCATAGATAGCATCATAGTCTTCATCCAAGCAATATCCCAACAGATGGCATCACCCGACGTATTCTCCATAGGTG
>NW_018397289.1:627495-627606 GCF_002168275.2 Theobroma umbraticum
CTAAGTATAGTGTAGCAAGTAAGTGCAAGTGAAATTATCTTCGAGAGGGAACCCGAATATGAACAAGGTGTTAGGAATGGAATTTGGAGATGCATGCGGTAGGACTCAAAT
>NW_018397289.1:628044-628209 GCF_002168275.2 Theobroma umbraticum
ACTAAAACTTATGCATATGATTAAAGATGATAAAAGAGGAGTATAAGCATGTAAGCTATGTGAAGTTATGCATAGGTATAATGTTATTCGGTATGGATTATGTAAGAAATAACTTATGGTAGAATGTGAGTTAAGTGGTAGCTTAAATATCTAAGGGGTAATTCA
>NW_018397289.1:628219-628355 GCF_002168275.2 Theobroma umbraticum
TACCTTGATATATGAGGATTAAATTTGATCTCTGGGAACAAAAAGGAAAAGTAAATCAGAAATATTGAGAGTAAGTAAATTGAACAAGAAAGTGAGTTATGCAAATACAATATTAAATCTTGGTTGAGGGTTGGAA
>NW_018397289.1:628434-628548 GCF_002168275.2 Theobroma umbraticum
AAAAAGGCTTAAAATTAGAGTTAAAGGACAACGAAGTGAATTGCCTTTCCACACCTTACGGAATGAATATGGCATGCTTATAACATTACACATTATGGAATACTTGTATGGGGC
>NW_018397289.1:628648-628808 GCF_002168275.2 Theobroma umbraticum
TATAGGAAGTAATGTATGGAATTTGAGAAAAAAAAATGGAGTTAACTGAAATATGTAGATTCCTAATGGACCCAACTAGACTTAGAATTATTATAATGCGTGGAAAAAACTCTTAAGAAGTTTATAGGAATACGATGCTCAAGTTTAAGAAATTTAGAAA
>NW_018397289.1:629025-629145 GCF_002168275.2 Theobroma umbraticum
TGAGTATAACATATTCGTAAAGATGGACTATCTTCATTTGCCTTTTTAAATTAACAGTTAGTAAATTATTTGAGTTACAATGTAAGGGATCATAATTAGTTATGGATTATATTATTGGTT
>NW_018397289.1:629155-629314 GCF_002168275.2 Theobroma umbraticum
TGTGAGGTCACTGCATGATATGGAAAAAGATGTCCTAAAGCGGGACTTATTTTGGTTGATGACAAATTGTTAAGGACTAATTTGAGCCTAAAATTATTGGCTTGAGCTAGTGTGTGTTGTAAGCCAAGAGAATAAATGTGGTTGTAGAAATTGTGGTAT
>NW_018397289.1:629591-630616 GCF_002168275.2 Theobroma umbraticum
ACATTATGTTAATTAATACTAGGTCTTAGGAAATAGTAGAGACATGAAAGAAAGACTTGTTAAAGCTAGGAGAAGATTGAGTTGCGATTTAAATAAAAGTATGAGACATTCATAAAGAAATGCTAATACCAAATGTTGAAGTTGTGAACAAAGGATTATAAGGTTGTCATAACAAATGAGCTAATATAATTAAAGTATGATTCTGTAGGTTTACAAATCTCATCTTAACGCTGTTCAAGAAAATGAGTAGTAATAATATTATGCCAATTATGTGGCATATAGAAAATTTATGAAAATAACTTGAGACGTTCATAAATAAGTATACATTTAAATGGTTTTGGAGAATATGTGTACCATTTTGGTAATGATATGCTGAATTAATATATATTGCATGTATGTGAAGTGATTATATCTTGAGACATTCTTATATGTGTATGTTGAAGTAAATACTAATTAGCGGTATGTTGAGTAATATGTTAGCTAAGCTACATGAGATGAGATGTATTTATGTGAAATGTTAATAAATGGATGAACGATTACGTGTTTTGGAAATGCATCAAAGGCTTTGAGAAAGATGTACCAAATTATATGCTACAAGTATAATAAATTGATATTGTTTTCAAATATATTATATGCATATTGATGTAATTTGGCATTTTAAAACCTACTAAGGAGCCTAGTAACTGAAGTATGGGTCATATGGTTATATGCTGTAAGGAATGAGCTTGAAATTAGATATTTGCAATGACATTGAAAAATGCTTAAGAGGAATCTTGCTTCAAATCTTGTGATTACAAGCATTAAAGGAAGATATTGTTCTGTTGGTATTGAGGAATGATAAACAAGATCATTGAGAGTACTAGCAATTAAGAGGCCGTTAATGAAAACCTTCTATTATATTATGGGAACGAATAATGGAGAATGTAATTCACCTTGGATTGGTAAAATGTTGGAGTCTAATTATTAAAGATAATATGTCGTCCCTAAGCAGCTAAGTATAGTGTAGCAAGTAAGTGCAAGTGAAA
>NW_018397289.1:630665-630798 GCF_002168275.2 Theobroma umbraticum
TTAGATAAAAGAATTACTTTTGGGGTTGTGTTATGGTGTCAAAATGCTATAATCAAGTGGAGTTAAATTTTGAAAGATTAATGAGACTATAAAGTATCACTAAATCATTGCTAGGGGGTTTATGGAATCATGA
>NW_018397289.1:631133-631236 GCF_002168275.2 Theobroma umbraticum
TGGAAATGATATTTGGTGATTGAGATGTGATTAATAACATTGTCATGCGAAGATATATAGTATACTAAAACTTATGCATATGATTAAAGATGATAAAAGAGGA
>NW_018397289.1:631304-631577 GCF_002168275.2 Theobroma umbraticum
TGTATGGATTATGTAAGAAATAACTTATGGTAGGATGTGAGTTAAGTGGTAGCTAAAATATCTAAGGGGTTATTCAAAATTGATTATACCTTGATATATGAGGAATAAATTTGATCTCTGGGAACAAAGAGGAAAAGTAAATCTGAAATATTGAGAGTAAGTAAATTAAACAAGAAAATGAGTTATGCAAATACAATATTAAATCTTGGCTGAGGGTTCGAATAAATGAAGGAAATTTAGTCCGAATGTAATTGACACACGAATTCTCGAATA
>NW_018397289.1:631677-631808 GCF_002168275.2 Theobroma umbraticum
CAATAAAGAACATCATGGTGAAATACATTGGAACTTTTGTTAAAGGAATATAAATACATACATGTATAATGGATTGTGATTTGATGGAAATGATATTTGGTGATTGAGATGTGATTAATAACATTGTCATG
>NW_018397289.1:631935-632098 GCF_002168275.2 Theobroma umbraticum
ATAGGTATAATGTTATTCTGTATGGATTATGTAAGAAATAACTTATGGTAGGATATGAGTTAAGTGGTAGCTTAAATATCTAAGGGGTATTGATTATACCTTGATATATGAGGAATAAATTTGATCTCTAGGAACAAAGAGGAAAAGTAAATCAGAAATATTG
>NW_018397289.1:632108-632249 GCF_002168275.2 Theobroma umbraticum
AATTAAACAAGAAAGTGAGTTATGCAAATACAATATTAAATCTTGGCTAAGGGTTGGAATAAATGAAGGAAATTTAGTCCGAATGTGATTGACACACGAATTCTCGAATATAGTGATGGATGTTGATATCTTAAATATATG
>NW_018397289.1:632563-632678 GCF_002168275.2 Theobroma umbraticum
AAGTGTGGTTAAGCCATGAAAGGTGAACTAACATATATGAGGTGTAAAAATCAATGAAGTTTTAAGATATAGTTATATCAGAATCACCATAAGACAATAGTTGAAATGGATGGAG
>NW_018397289.1:632886-633010 GCF_002168275.2 Theobroma umbraticum
GAAAAGTTAAATTTCAGAATAATTTTACTATATGCTGAGACATGGAGATTTAGAATTAACAAGAAATTGTTGGTGAAGAAAAAGGCTTAAAATTAGAGTTAAAGGACAACGAAGTGAATTGCCT
>NW_018397289.1:633110-633301 GCF_002168275.2 Theobroma umbraticum
TCATCATAACTCAATTTCTGATGGAATCTTTGATATTGCATCATCTATACAACTAATCAAACACATTAAATTCTGTTTTTAAATCTTTAAAAATAATCCTTCACTATAATTGGTTTGCAAAATCAACTTCATATACATACACACACACGCGCGCACACACATATATTTAAGATATCAACATCCATCACTAT
>NW_018397289.1:633311-633426 GCF_002168275.2 Theobroma umbraticum
TAACTCACTTTCTTGTTTAATTTACTTACTCTCAATATTTCTAATTTACTTTTCCTCTTTATTCCCAGAGATCAAATTTAATCCTCATATATCAAGGTATAATCAATTTTGAATT
>NW_018397289.1:633721-633898 GCF_002168275.2 Theobroma umbraticum
AATGTATTTCACCATGATGTTCTTCATTGAGTCATACTTTGTCATTTAAAATATAAACCATTAACATTCATGATTCCATAAACCCACTAGCAATGAGTTAGTGATACTTTATAGTCTCATTGCTCTTTCAAAATTTAACTCCACTTGATTATTGCATTTTGACACCATAACACAACC
>NW_018397289.1:634171-634346 GCF_002168275.2 Theobroma umbraticum
ACACATTATCTTTAATAATTAGACTCCAACATTTTACCAATCCAAGGTGAATCATATTCTCCATTATTCGTTCCCATAATAAAATAGAAGGTTTTCATTAACGGCCTCTTAATTGCTGGTACTCTTAATGATCTTGTTTATCATTCCTCAATACCAATAGAACAATATCTTCCTT
>NW_018397289.1:634356-634476 GCF_002168275.2 Theobroma umbraticum
AATCACAAGATTTGAAGCAAGATTCCTCTTAAGCATTTTTCAATGTCATTACAAATATCTAATTTGAAGCTCATTCCTTACAGCATATAACCATATGACCCATACTTCAGTTACTAGGCT
>NW_018397289.1:634500-634647 GCF_002168275.2 Theobroma umbraticum
ATTACATCAATATGCATATAATATATCTGAAAACAATATCAATTTATTATACTTATAGCATATAATTTGGTACATCTTTCTCAAAGCCTTTGGTGCATTTCCAAAACACTTAATCGTTCATCCATTTATTAACATTTCACATATATA
>NW_018397289.1:634747-634882 GCF_002168275.2 Theobroma umbraticum
TTCCTAAAGGTCTTACGTTGCCACAATCTACTTCCATATTGCCTTTTAACTTCACTAATTTGATCTCAATAAAATATTATTCTTTTATTATTATATTAATATTATTTTTTCATGTGTAAAATATTTTATTTCCCA
>NW_018397289.1:634892-635024 GCF_002168275.2 Theobroma umbraticum
TACCCTTCACCACTTTTTAGTTCTTCAATTAACTTCAGTTGACCTTTGTCTTAACGATAATGTCATATTAGCTACTATACCAAGGTTCGAGTTGTTACAGTTTCTTCCACTTAAAATGAATTTGTCCTTGAA
>NW_018397289.1:635225-635404 GCF_002168275.2 Theobroma umbraticum
ATTGTTTCATTTTATCACAAGAATTCTGAGTGCGCCCCTAACTCCACCACTATTGTAACTATACCTTAATCAAACTAGTCTCAATCATTATTTATGCATATCCAACCACCATCTCTTTACTTCAATTCTTATCAAGTTTTTCAACATTTAATCATCTTGGCCCCATACAAGTATTCGAT
>NW_018397289.1:635644-635774 GCF_002168275.2 Theobroma umbraticum
CTGCCTTAATCAATCACTCAAATACACACACTCGCACACACATGTATTTAAGATATCAACATCCATCACTATATTCGAGAATTCATGTGTCAATTACATTCGGACTAAATTTCCTTCATTTATTCCAACC
>NW_018397289.1:635946-636063 GCF_002168275.2 Theobroma umbraticum
CATATATCAAGGTATAATCAATTTTGAATTACCCCTTAGATATTTAAGCTACCATTTAACTCACATCCTACCATAAGTTATTTCTTACATAATCCATACCAAATAACATTATACCTA